>NC_058130.1:184812078-184870540 GCF_016433145.1 Gracilinanus agilis | reverse complement strand
CATATATATATATATATATATATATATATATATATATATATATATATATATATATATATAATTTCCCTTCTTACATTTGGCTGACCACGATTCGGTCTTGGACATCCTCAATCTTCCTAAATTTTCTTGATTTTTCTTCTCCTGTTTTCCCCTGGGATCCTGTGTGGTGTGGCTGTACAAGACTTCAGTGATCAGTTATAGTCTCTCTTACATCCCAGAGAGTGTTCCCACAAACCCCATAGTTGATTTTTAATATCCCTGGTGACCCCATTACTTATATTTTCCTACACTATCCCATAGCCAGCCTTTTTACAGCTCATTTTGGATTTGCGATTGGTGTAAAGCTGTCAGACTGGTGAGATCAAACATTTTCTTTCCTTTAGCCTTTAAAATACATTAAAAAAAAGCTGCTGCTTTAATCTTGGCTGCAGGGCCCTGCGATTTCAGCTGGGGAGGCTGTTCCCTTGCCTTAGGGAACAAATAACCCAATTAGCTGACCCTCAGTTTCACCTGGGAAGGAATCCCATTTTTCAGTTGCCTTACTGAGGACTAGCAGACTGGTTTGTCTCTTAGCTAACCCAGGGACACACCTGAAAGACTTAGAAGCAACTCTGCTCCTCACCAAAGCAGAAGGCACTAGACCGAGCATATTAGTAGGGTTTTTTAGGGAAAGTAAAATTTTAGGCTGAAATTAGGTTTTAGCTTTGTTTTCTACTTTCTGCTCCAAAACCCACATGTCTCTATTTTTAAAATCTTAAGTGAGGATTGAGAAAGCCTGGTGGGGCCAGCTAAAATTGAGCTGCCCTTTTGCCCAAAGAAGAAAGCACATGGTTTTAGAGGTTTTAGCCTCAGGGGGAAGGAGAAAAGAAAAGGATCCTTCAGACTTTTAAAATTGAACTTTTGAAACTGAAAAGAGTTTCAGCTACACCTTGTTGCCCCTCCCAAACTTAGTCTTTTTAAGAAACTCAGCCTACCTCAGGCTAGAGGCTTTGCCTAACCCTCCTAGAACCTAATCTCTAGAACTCAGCCTCAGGCTACAGGCTTTGTTTTTCTGACAGCCAGAAATAAAGGAGATTATATTTAGAAAAACAATAGGGTACACACCCACCCCTTAGAAAGGTAAAACTTACCCAATAGCGACATCTACTGACAAAAAGTAAAGTTACAGGCAACTTCTCAATTAACTAAATGAAAATATGGTTCCAACCAATTAACAACTTAGTGAATACCTGGATCCGGACTTTTGATTACATAGCCAAACTTGTACAAACAACTTTTTTTTGCTGGTTAGTAATCCCACAGAATGTATTACAAGGGATATAGCTTACACTACATTTGGGCGTGATGGTGATACTTATAGGGGGAGTGGTCTATCTTTACTTCTCCCGGAAAAATTTACAAGAGAAGCAAAATATTGCTTCTAATATAGAACACCCCAGGGCACCACATGCTTGGCTTAATTATAACTTGAGTTTGGACAATATGGAGGAGAGAGCAACTGATGGCTTCTGTAAAAATCCTTGCAAAGTATTTAAAAAGTAGAAAACATAAAACGAGGAAATTCCAACATAAGAGAGACTTATTTCTCCATACTTCCTCATCATCTGAGTCTCTGTACAATTCTACTCCTGCCACACTCTCCACTCAACCCATTGCTCCCGATACTGCCACACCCCCTACTCAGCCCATCCCACCAACAGTCCCTGCTTCAGCCCCTAACCCCTCCTCCCTTGCCACTAATCACCAGGCAGGGAGCCTAGAGGTGAGAATGCAAGATGATGCAGCACAAAGCCCATTTCCCTTACGGGAAGTATCCACCTTCAGTAAAGAAGGGGTCTTGGTGCCTATAAGACACTATACACCCTTCAGCCCTCAATATTTAGCTAGATTCAAAGAAAATATACCTAATTTTGAAAAAGAACTATTCTTAGTTTTAAGAAAATTGGAGAATATATTCTGAACTTATGAACCCAGTTGGCAGGATATGGAAAATATATTAGATGAGTTTCTGACAGTTGGTGAGAAAGATAGAATCATTTCTCAGGCCAATCACAAGAAAAGTAAAGGAGGACCTAAATGGCCCCTCCAGGATCCGAACTGGGATTACAATTCTGTCCCAGATTACAAAAAATTGTCCAAGGGCAGAGAAGCATTATTGTCAGCCATGAAAGCTTGTGCTGATATGCCTGACAGTTGGTCAAAATTTGAGGAAACCAAACAATATACCAATGAAACTCCCTCCCATTTTATGGACAGGTTAATTGAGGTGGGAGAAGTATATATGGACCTTGATTTAACCATGGTACATGATGTAAGACATGTACGGAGGCAATTCGTTAAGAATTCCTGCAAAGTAGTCAAAGACTATTTTAAAACTAACTGCCCAACCTGGGAATCTATGAGTCTTGAGGAATTGAGGAAAGTAGCATCTTATGTTTTTAAGGGCCATGCACAAAGAGATGAGGAAGACACTGACTCAATGGATACTTTAAAAGCAGAAATTAGAATGCTAAAGGAAAAACTGAAAAATAAAGGAGAGATTATAGCCCCTCTCCAAGAATCTAACTATCAGTCCATTATCTGTCAATTCTGCATGAAGAAGGGCCATATGATGATGAACTTTAGGAATCTCCTAAGATTACTCAAAAATAATATCCAACCAAAAGATAACTATAGGAATAACAACAGGAATAATAATAATAATAACAATAATAATAATAATAATAATAATAATTCTAGGGATAGCAACTTTAGGAGTGATAGAAATGCTAGGAATAAATCTTGGGAAGATGATAACTCATACCAAATGACCCCGCAACAGTATATCTTAAGTGGAGCTCGCCCCCAAACTCCTCAGGGTGCTAATGCCCCTGGGGGGGACCCATGGAGCCCAAGCATCTTTATGAAGTTTCGAGGGGGGGTGAAAGGGCTTTGGAATCAAAAAGGGAAACCTTTGACTTTCCAGACCCTGATGTTTTAATGCCAATTATCCCCATACATTCCCCCCCAAATAGTAAGGAACCTCATGTAACCCTAAAAGTGGGAAATTCATATTACAATTGTTTGCTGGACACTGGGGCTTCAAGATCAGTACTGGTGAGCAAACCAGATGAAAACTGTAATTCTATTGGCTCTCTAAACATAGCAGGGGTATCAGGAACATCTCAAAAGGTCCCAAAACCTTCTCCTCACATGGTAAGTGTAGGACCCCTAACTGTGGAACACTCCTTTCTTTTAATGCCTGGATCCCCCGCAAATTTGCTGGGAAGAGATCTATTATGTAAACTTAAAGCCACAATAATTTGCAATCCAGATGGTTCTATGTCCTTAGAAATGCCGGAGGACTCTTTAAACTTGTTCCCTGTACTTCTCTCAGTGAGTCATGAAGTAAAAGAGGCTCCCACCTTTGAAATCCCAGATGATATCCCGAAGTCTCTATGGGCCACATCTTCTACTGATGTGGGCCTACTTAAACCAGCTGTTCCTGTTCAGATTAGAACAAGAGGAGGGCCAGCTCCCTCCATTCCTCAGTACCCCTTATCAAAGGAAGTTATTAAGGGAATCACCCCAGTAATAAATTCATTAATTGAGCAAGGAATAATAATCCCATGCAAATCAGAATATAATACACCTATTTTACCTATTAAGAAACCAAAATTAGGTACAGATGGAAAAGCCCAATATCGATTTGTTCAAGATTTAAGGGCTATAAACAATCATGTCATTAAGAGACATCCTATGGTTTCAAACCCAAACACAATTATTTCCTCTATTCCCAGTACAGCCACTTACTTTAGAGTGGTGGACCTGTGTTCAGCCTTTTTCTCGATTCCTATTCATGAGGATTCCAGACATATATTTGCCTTTACCTGGAAAAATTCTCATGGACCTGGTGTCGTCAACCACAGGGGTACACGGAAAGTTCTAGTATTTTTGCACGAATTTTGAGCCAAGACACAGATAATATAACATTTAAAAACAGTAAGTTAATTAAATATGTGGATGATTTGCTCTTGGCTTCACCAGATGCCGAAACATGTCAAGAAGATAGTAAACATCTTCTTTTAGAATTATTAAACGAGGCCATAAGATATCAAAAGGAAAAGTTCAGTGGTATCTCCCCAAAGTGGAATATTTAGGGTTCATTTTAACTGCTGGTGCCTGTTATATTTCTCCTAAGCGCATTGAAAATATTCAAAAATTGAGCAATCCTACCACTAAAAAACACTTAAGAGCAATCTTAGGAGCAACGGGTTTTTGTAGACAATGGATCCCTTGCTATGGTGAAATTACTAAACCCCTTATAGCACTAAATGAAAGATTCAGTCCCTGAACCTCTTAAATTAGAGCCAGATCACTGGTTAGCTCTGTCAAATGAATATTAATTTGGGGACTCCTATGAGGATGAGGAAAAAGAACTAGAGATATTTAGTCCCAAGATGAGAATATTTAAATAGGACAAAATGATTGCCTTCTAATGTCTGTAAAAACTAGACTTAGAGATTCAAATTCAGAGAACAACACTAAAACCTCCTTGTGGAAGTTAGAGACAGGGAGGAAGATTTACAAGACATTTATCTGTATATTTCAAATGGTGAGTCTCACGTGTGAGGACAAAGTAATAATTACATACTTTATATTAATCATAGTATTACAATTAAAAATAGTTTTTTCTCATTATGAGAGGAGTGGGTAGGTGGCACAAAGGATAGATCACTGAGCTAGGAATTAGAAAGGCTCATCTTCCTGAGTTCAAATCTGGCCTCAAACACTTACTAGCTGTATGACCCTGGTCAAGTCACTTAAGCCTGTTTGTCTCGGTTTCCTCATCTATAAAAGGAGATGGAGAAGGAAATGGAAAACCACTCAAGTATCTTTGCCAAGAAAACCTCAAATAGGATCACAAAGAATCAGATACAACTTAACAATAACAAATTATTATAATAAATTTTAGATAGTATTATCATTATTTTGTGGAGGTGAGTAATGGAATATGGTATTACTTCAAATGGCTCCTAACAGCTCTATGGTTACAGATACATGTAATAAGATTTCTGAGAAAGTAGAAATTAATATCAGCTATAGTAGGCAGGAAAAGCTTCATGGAAAAGACAAGACTTAACCTTTGTCTTGAGGATGAATAGAATTTACCTAAATTGAAGAAAGAAACCTAAATGAGTCAGAGAAGCTAGTGAGTAGGTCAAATTTAATCTAACTGGAACAGAGGTTGAGGATTGAGACATAATGGGAAATAAGAGCCTGCCATCACTTGCTATGATAAAGTCCCTGTAAAGCCTGTGATTACATGACTACAGTCTTTTCAGCACATGTAGACCAGGAGCTCCTAGTGTGCTTCTAAAATGTTGGGAACATCTATTGGTCCAAGTAACTTTCATTGTCATGTTCAGTATCTAAATGAAAACATTATGTTCAAGGGTAAATTTCTTAAAGGGGACTCCCTGTTCTCGTCTTTTTGTTGCAATCTTTATATTGTTGAAGTGCTGCTAGTATAAGTGGGTGCAGTATTCTCATCACTTTTAAATATTCAGGGAAGAATTCTTACAAGCACCCATTGTCCTTGATAAAGTCATTCAGTATAATAAACATCAAATCTGAGATATGCAATCAGCCTCTCATTAGTCCATGGAATAGCTCTGGGATTTTATATAGAATCTTGTTTATTTACTCCCAGATAGACTTTGTTTTTCTGAAAGAAGTTTCTACTCTGCTTCAAAAGTCTCTGATCTCTCATCTAACCAATCTCCTCTGGTTCCCCTTAAATCCAATTTCAGGGCTTAGTAGCCTGTGCAATAAGTCCTCAGTAGTTCATGTCTGTTGGCTCAATAAAGAAATATGCTAAAATAAATAAATAAAAAACAAAGTGTTGGAATGCTCTTATCTATGAGAAAATGGATTTTTAAGAAGAAAAAAATCTCTTTTAGAACCATCCCTCATTTTGCCCTATCTCACAAGTAATAACAACAAAGGAACATGCTAAAAAGAACTAAATAAATAACAAAGTGTTGGAATGCTCCTCCTTATAAGAAAATGGATATTTATACAGAAAAAAATCTCTTCCAGGGCCATCACTCATTTTGTCCCACCATCTCACAAGTAACAATGATAACAACAAAAACATCAGAAAGCATTTTCTTTCTGCTTATATTTGTATTTCCAGCCTTTGGCACAGTGCCTGGCTTATGGTACATACTTTATAAATGGCTGGACCAATTCACAACTCCACCAGCAATACATTAATGTCCCAATTTTGCCACATCCCTTCCAACATTCACCACTTTCCTTTGTTGTCATGCTTGGGCCTTCTTCTTAAAAGTTGTCCTTATTTACAAGAGGAACAGATTTAAGAGTGGGAAAAGCCAGAACAGAGAAACAAAATAGAGTAAGATATGTGAGGAACAGCAAGAAGACCAGTCTAGTTAGATCATAAAGTATGGAAAATGAAATAAAGTATCACAAAACTAGACTTTATATTTGATCCTGGGGCAATAAGTTTATTGACAGTCAGATCTCCATTTTAAGAAAATCACTTTGATAATTGTGTGGAAGAAAGATTGCAGAGGGAAAAAATGAAGCAGGGAAACCAAGATAAAAGTCCAAGAAAGAAGTCATGAAGGTCTGAATGAGGGTGGTGGAAAGAGAGATACCATAAGGCTGATAATGACAAGATTTGATAACTGATTGGATATATGGGATGAGGGAGATCCCTCCTAATACAGTTTGAAATATCCAATAAGTATTTGCAGATATTTGACTAGAACTCAAGAAAGAAACTAGGGTTGGCTATATGTCGAGTTGTGAATCATCTGCATAGAGCATAGATGGTCCCCATGTGAAAGAGAAGAGAAAAGAACAGAAAAGGAGCCAGTACAGAACTTTAGCATACACTCACAGTGAGGGGAGAGAGTAGTACATGGAAGATGAATCAGCAGAGAGGACCAAGAAGTAATCATTAGATAAATAAGATGAGAAACAAGAAAGAGTAATGCCATGAAAACCTAAAAAAATTACCTAGCATCCAGGAGGAGTGATGAAACATGTCAAATGCTTTAGAGAAGCGGAAAAAGAATGAGAAAAATGAAAAAACATTAGATCTGGCAATTAAAAGATAACCGTTGACATTTAAGAGAGAATAGTTTCATTTGACAGATGACTTCTAAAGCCACATTACAGAGGATTGAGAAATGAGTTATAGAAGAACAGATTTTCTAGGAGGTCAACTGGAAATGAAGAAGAGACATAAAACAATAGCTTAAGAGGTTCAATAAGGCCTAGTAAGGGTTGTGTCTTGATAGTGGAGACTTGGGTTGTTCATAGACAGGAGGGAAAGAAGAATTAGCTAGAGACTGAAAACTAGAGGGAAAGCAGGGATAATTTGCAGGCAATCTCTTGGGAAAGACAGGAGGGGATAGAATCAAAGGTACATAATATTTGTATTAGCTCATCACATTTGGCCTTCATTTTCTCAGTAAAATAAGAGACAAGGTTCTCAGCTGAGAAAAGAGGATAGTGTAGGATGCTTGAGGAGAAAAGAAAAGTTTTAGAGCAATCTCTGTGGGGAGTGGGATATAGAATCAATTAGGGAGGAATAAAAGGATTGCCTTACTAAGGTGATGGCTCAATTGAGATTAAATAGCATAAATTTGTCAGTTTCTCAGTCAACTTAGTAGCAAATGAGAAAGAGCCAGAGAAGCAGAAGAGTAAGAACAGGTTGGAGTTTGGCAATGTGAGCTTCTATAGAACAAAAGGGGTAATGGAATAGCAGAGCAGAGGACATGTAAGAGATGAACTAATTAAGTATAGAGATAAACATGGAAGAGGAGGAAAGTGAGGCGAGAGCAGGGTTTATAAAAGCCTAAAAGATAGAGAAGAATGGTTTAGAGGTCCTAGAGTGGTGATGGCAAATCTATGACACTTGTGTAGCCATTTTCAATGACATGTGGAAGAATGCGGACCCATACAGAGAAGTATGGGGCCATAAGCCGAGGATAAAACATTTGCTGTAGTGTAGTATAGACACTCTGTGCACTATAGATGACAATTCTACCTATATAAATATACCTATTTTGGTTTATTAAATACAGTTACATAATACAATTATACATTTTTGTTATTTAAACTATAAATATCATAAAATTATGGTTTTTTTTCTCAAAGTGACATACCACCTGAGATATGCCCAGGTTGTTGCAATATTTTGACACACCAAGCTCAAAAGGTTGCCCATAACTGTCCTAGAGAATGGTCCATGAGAATGGGAGAAGGGAGAAGAGAAGTCTGCTAAAGAAAGGCCCTGGTTACTGGTATAGAGTTCATACTAGGGGCATAGTTGATTCAGCCAAGTGATTTTTTTAAAAAAGTGCAGCTTGTTAAAGCATTAAGGAGAGGTAGGGCTTGGGATACAGGATTGTCATTTAAACAGAAGTGGATGAAAAGCTGTTTTAAGAAGAGAACAGTATAGATAAAGCCAAGAGAAACCTATTATGAAAGTCTGAAGCAAATGAGAACCTTTTAACTAGAGGCATTTGGAATCTACATGCTGACTGCTTCAGAGTAGAGCCTTATCTCAGGTTTGGGTCCCTTATTATTGGAGATATAGAGTTTTATATATATAATTGTATATACATATAATTAGAGAAATGCAAATCAAAACAATGCTGAGGTACTACCTCATACCTAGCAGATTGGCTAATATGACAGTAAAGGAAAATAATAAATGTGGGAGGGGTTGTGGCAAAATTGGGACATTAACACATTGCTGGTGGAGTTGTAAATTAATCCAGCCATTTTGAAAGGTAATTTGGAATTATGCTCAAAGGGCTTTAAAAGAATGCATAAATACATTTTGATCCAGCAATATCACTACTAGGTTTGTACCCCCAAAGAGATAAAAAGGAAAAACACTTGTATAAAAATATTCATAGCTGCATCCTTTGTGGTGGCAAAAAATTGGAAAATGAAGGGTTTTCCCTTGATTGGGGAATGGCTGAAAAACTTGAGGTATATGATGGTGATGGAATTTTACTGTGCTGTAAGGAATGATGAACTGGAGGATTTCCATGTGAACTAGAAGAACCTCAGTGAACTGATGCTGAGTGAAATGAGCAGAACCAGGAGAACAATGTACACAGAAAGAGAAACATTGTAGAACTATCCTATGTAATGGACTTCTCTACTAGTAGCAATGCAATGATACAGGATACTCCTGAAGGACTTATGAGAAAGAATGCTATCGACATTGAGAGAAAGAACTGTGGGAGTAGAAATGCAAAAGAAAAACATATGACATCACTTATCACATGTATATATGGTTATGTGATTTCGGGTTTAGTTTTTTAAATATCACTCTATAGCAAAAATGAATAATATGGAAATAGGTATAAAGTAATAACATTTGTATAACCCAGTGGAGTAGCTTGTTGGTTCTGGGAGGCAGGAGAAAAGAGGGGAGGGAAAGAAAATTAATCATGTAAACATGGAAAAATATTTAAAAATAAAAGAATAAATTCCCATTGGGGGCTTGGAGCTTCCAAACACCTCAATGAACTGTGCTCTGGGTCTTCTTTCCATCTTTCTCCAAGGTTAGCATTCAAAGATCCTGCTATAGAGCCCCTACATAAAGCCTGCCCTTTCCCAAGGATATCAAGATTGAAAATCACCCCTCCTATACAATGGAAATAGGAGTTGGGGTAGGGGGGAACACTAATAAAACTTTAAAAAAAAAGACAATTAGGGCAGCTGGGTAGCTCAGTGGAGTGAGAGTCAGGCCTAGAGACAGGAGGTCCTAGGTTCAAACCCGGCCTCAGCCACTTCCCAGCTGTGTGACCCTGGGCAAGTCACTTGACCCCCATTGCCCACCCTTACCAATCTTCCACCTATGAGACAATACACCGAAGTACAAGGGTTAAAAAAAAAAAAAAAGACAATTACACTCTCCTCCTGGCCACAATAAAACCTTTCAGACCTTCAGACTTAATCTCAGGTAGATTTAGCAATCTGATTAAGTTAATTCCCCTTAAAATGGGAATGAGGGAGGGAGCTAGGTGGCTCAGTTGATAGAGCCAGACAGACTTTCAAATACCTCAAATGCTTACCAGCTGTATGATCCTGGGCAAGTCACTTAACCCAGTTTGTCTCAATCCACTGGAGAAAAAAATGGTAAACCACGACAGTATCTTTACTACAAAAACCCCATGGACAGTAATGGCATGATATGGTCCTCAGGGTCACCAATAATCTACAGTGAACAACAATAAAATGAGAATGACTCACAGGGGTAAACTTTTTTAAAATGAGGGAAATATAAGCCCTAAGAATCCCCAATTGGAAAAAAGCAGTGAAAAAATAGCTTTGCATTTTTCAAGTGCAAATCAGCTGCCATCACCACTCCCTTCTTTGTGTGGGGAAAACCTTAGACTAGTTAGTTAGCCACAACTTGGCTTCTCTTTGTAAGGTTAATGATTCCTGATCATATGATTTGATTGGACTTTACTTTTCAGGACTTGTTTTGTACCACTTGTTCTGAATTATAAAGAGATTCCTAGTCAAGTCACATTCAGACAAGAATTCCATTTCTATTATCCCTGACAAGTGGTCCACCAGATTTGCTTAAAGCCTTCTAGGGAAAGAAAATTCACTTATCTTCTGAAGTTGTGCATTCCGTTATGGGAGACATATAATTGTTAGGAAGTCTATCCTCTTATCAAGCTTAAATCTATCTCTAGGTAACTTCACCTCTTTTTCCTAATTCTGCCCTCAGAAGTCAAGCAGATCAAACACAAATCCTCTTTAAAAAGCAACTTAGATCTTCAACTTGTACTGTATGCATTGTATATGTATAAGCCTTAAAAAGCTTCTTTTGTGCAATTTCTTAGGTCCAAAAATGCAAACTTTCCTAAAATCTATCTTAAATCAACAATTTGGGCTTGGTTCTCAGCTTTCTGCAGAAGTCTCTGATACATAAACATATTATTTATTAAAAAAAAAAAAAGGCTATCCCAACAAGATGTAGTTCCAAACATTAGATGTTTCTACTTTGTAAAATTCCATCTTTGGAAGGGGTGGTTAGGGAAAGTTCATTTTCTCCCAGCTTGGTTAATAGTTTCTTAAGAAAAGTGTGCCTGTTTAACAGATGAATCATTTTAATTTTCAGGAAATGGAACTTTACTCTTCTGAACTCAAATGACCTGCAGCATTTTTTGATCATGAAATAGTAACTATAATAATGCCTTAATCTCTAATCCCCTCAGTAATCAGAGGGGGGGGGGTGGATTGTAAGAACCTGTTGTTCATCCCTCAGAAAATGATCTGCTAAAGTTTCGGAGAATGGGGAATATAATTTTATTATGGGTAATAGCTTCTTTCTTGTCAGAGAAATTTTGCTTTTTATTAGGTGGGTGGCTCTTAAGTAAGCTACTTCAAGTCTCTGGGCCTGTTTTCTCATCTTTAAAATGAGAGGTTTGGACCAAATGGCTTCAAAACTCCTTTCCCATTTCTAAATTTATGATTCTCTGATTTCTGAGGATGATACATGTAGATTTTATCCCCTCGAGCTGTTTTGATGATGTGATAATTCTATGAAATGCTTTGTAAATCTCAGAGACTCATGTAACCCTCAGCTATTATTAGTTAGCCTTCCAATTTATCCATTTTCCATGTCACCAGTTCTTTTTTGCTAACGTATCTCTTGGATTTACCCCTTCTACTGCATTCTCACTACTATGCCTTTACCTCATGGCTGGATTTTTCCACAGTCTCTTAATTCCTGGGTTCTTTCCCATCGGATCTATCCAGAACACTCAAAGAACTATCTAGATCTGTGTTCTTATTGGTTCAGATGTTTTCTCTAATGATGTCCATCGCAACCCATCCATGCTTCTCCATCAGCCCATAAGTGAAGTACTCTCAACACCACAACCCAAAGCGGAAACAAACAGAACTAAACCGCATCAGCTTCACACGTCCCTAAGGGCCGCTTTTCGGTGTCAGAGGCCCCGCCCATGAAGCCACCCGATTGGCCCGTAGGCGAAGCGTCTGCGCAAATCCTCGAATTTTCCCGCTAGGTTTAGAGTGAAGGGCGTGGCGAGCGAGCGGCTGGGGCCCTGGGCGTTCAGATGCCACTGAGGGGCGGGGCGGTGTAATGCGCAGGCGCGCTGCCCTTACCCCCCCAGCCCAACCTCTCCCCTCCGCTTTTACCCTGGTGGCCGTTGGAAAATGGCGACTGTTGCGGAGCTCAAAGCAGGTAGATGAAGAACGGGCGTAGAGCCAGGGCAGTTCAATCTGGGACCTGGATGGAACTGGGAGACTACCAGCCCGGCCCGCGGGCGGGGGAGGGGCTGGGGCGGCAAGCAGGATGGGGAGGACCAGGTGGACGGCCGGAGTGGGGGCACGGTTCATCCACTTCCCTGGCCCCGAAGGCGGGCTGTCAAAGCGAGGTTGTTGGCTTAGAGGTGGTTTCCAATTCGCTTTTTCATTTTTTTTTTTTGTTTTTGTTTTTAATCTCCCGTTAGATGGTAAACTGGAGGGCAGGGACTTTAATTTTGCTTCTTTTTGTATCCGGCCTTTGCCAGGTGTTTGGCATGTAATCGGCGCTTAATAAATGTTTATTGATTGATGGTTAGTCAGTAAACATTTATTTATTTGTTTGTTCATTCATTCATCTATTTATTTAAAATTTTAAAAAACCCTTACCTTTCGTCTTAGAATCAATACTTTGTATTGGTTCTAAGGCAGAAGAGGAATAAGGGCTAGGCAATGGAGGTTAAGTGACTTGCCCAGGGTCACACAGCTAGGAAGTGTCTGAGGGTCAAATTTGAACCTAGGACTTCCCGTCTCTGGGCCTGACTCTCAATCCACTGAGCCACCCAGCTGCCCCTCAGTAAGCATTTATTGAGAGCCTACTGTGCTAATGTTTCCCCCATGATTAATGTTATGGAAAGATAAAGGCAGTCCTACACTGGGCTAGGCCCTGGGGGGATACTAAAAGGGGCAAAAGACACAGCCCCTGCCCTAGAGGCGCTCAGATTTCTACTAGACCTGGGGGTAGGTAGTATCCAAACATTTCTCAGTTACCTAAACGGGTTCACAGACTCCCTCTTCGTCTTATTCACAATTCTCTCCCTCCCCAACAAATCTTTCTTGAAAAAGTCCCCCAGGCCCACCACTCTGGAGTTACTTAAGTTTTGGGAGTGGGGTTGTCCCTGCTGCAGGTCTTCCACTGATGCAGATCCAAGAGTCACCTTATTTTAAAATAATAACTAGCTTTTCTATAGCACCTTTAGAGTTTGCAAAAAGAACAAGATATCTAAAATAGATATAAAAAGAGTGCTAAAATTCCACCTTCAACAGAAAGTCTTTACTGATCTTAATTCTAGTTCCTTTTCTCTGTTGATTATTTCCTCTTTAACCTTATTGCTTATTCACTTATATTTCTTAGCATATACAGCTTATTTGTACACAGTTGCTTATTGTCTTCCTTAGACTGAACACCTAGAGGATGGGATTAACTTTTTCCTTTGTTTCCCCAATTGTAGGCTCTTCTTAATAAACGTATTGACTATCTAAAAAAACACTCCTGTTTTAAACTATTAAGCTTTTAATAGCTTAAACAGTAAGTCTTTTTTAGGACCCTATATTTTCTCATTCTTTTAACATAATAACCAAATAGATGCTTTTAGGAGCCCTGTTTTACGAATGGGGAAATTGTGGCCTAGAGGGTTCAAGCAAATTGCCCAGGGTCAGTTAGCAATTCAACACACATTCATTGATCTCTTGCTGTTTGCCAGTCACTGTTTTAAATATCTGAATTTGAATTTAGGTCTTTCTGACTCTGAGGTCAGGCACGGTATCTCCTAAACCATCTAGCTACTTCAGTCTGCCCAGGCCCCTGAGAAAGTTAACTGACTTGCCTCTGGCCATAGGGCTTGTATGTACCAGAAGCAGATTTTGAACTCAGGTGTTAGTGACTCCAAAGATTTTATTCCTTGGTCATCATACCCTGATTTAGCTCATCTTATGCTGTCATGATAATAAATCACATGTTTATAGTGTTTTGCTTCTGTATTGGTATTTTCCCCTGATTGATGTTATGGAAATATGGGAGGGTAGGGGCTAAGCAGGAATTTGGAGACCTGAGTGCTTATCTAGGCTTTGCTTCCAACTACTGTACTTATGACTATAGATACTTCTATCTCACTGGGCCTGAGTTTCCTCAGAACTCTTCAGAATCAAAGATTTTGAGTAGATGTTGTCCATGATCCCTTTCAACCCTTAGATTCCATAAATTTATAATTTGGTCTCTTCAGCTAGAGTAAAAGTTCTCTGAAGGAACCAAGTCTTTTTTTCCCATCATTTCCAGTGATGACTAGGTGGCTGACATTCTGTATGCAGCAGGTAAAGGAGAAATAAAATACAGCACAGGCACTCAGTTAACTAATTTTAACATTTGCATAAGATGCTGGAGTTGTAGCTATACTTACATATACAGATAAGTTGAGGGATTTAATTTCTTGTAGAAAAGAGGTAATTTAAAAAGCCATTAGACTTTTTAATTACACTACTTCTCTAACCAAATAGAATTTTTGAATTTGCCAAATGTTACATGTACATTTTTGAGTGTGTCCATTCCTCCAAACATTCCCTGCTGTCTCATCATCTTCCCCATGACCCAAAAAGTTTTGGCTTGTTATCTAAAACAGAAACAAAAAAAGTTACCATATAGTTTTAAAATATATTTGCCTTCTTTATATTATGTGAGTTATCATTGGAAAATGGCCAACAGCTTTAAAAAAGTAGGGAGAAATGGAATTCAGGATTTATAGTACTTTTACTATAGTAAAGTATATATAGTACTATAGTTGTTATCTGTTAAATGGATGGAAATGGGGAGGTGGATTAGTGCTGGATCCAGGAGTCAGTGATAAGAGTTTAGAGGAAGCCACAATGCTTAGTCTGAACCTATCATTCATTGTTTTGTTGTTAGTGCTTTATATTTATTTTTTTTTGTGAAAGTCCCAACTTGTCCAATAACAATATATCTATACAAATGATCAATGATTTGTCTTAGATTTCTTGTACTAAAATCTTGTCTTATTTAATAGTTTTAAAGGATACACTGGAAAAAAGAGGCGTATTGGGCCACTTAAGAGCAAAGATCCGAGCTGAAGTTTTTAATGCACTAGATGATCAAGGTGAAAAACCTCCACCACTGTCTCATGAAAACCTTCTAATTAATGAATTAATTCGGGAGTATTTGGAATTCAACAAATATAAGTATTCAGCATCTGTCCTTACAGCTGGTACGTATAGATTGTTTGTTAAATGAATCATCATCCTTTTCTTCATTTTTTGCAAAGGTAAGTTAGCTTAATGATCCAGTTTTATCAGCAAAAACAATAGACTTGGAGACTTGAAATAACCTATTGAGCTTTTTTCCAAGCCATAACCAAGATCTCATAACTTTTACCAGCTTGCTAGAAAACATCTTTGCAACTGAGATATTCTTTAAATTTTTTATTATTTACTTTTTAAACATTCTTTTAAAATTTTGAGTTACAAATTCTCTCCCTCCCTCTGTTGTAAGATAAATTAATAAGATGCTTAAGATTAGTTAGCTGCAGGGCAGCTGGGTAGCTCAGCAGATTGAGAGCCAGGCCTAGAGACAGGAGGTCCTAGGTTCAAATTCGACCTCCGACACATCCCAGCTGTGTGACCCTGGGCAAGTCACTTGACCCCCATTGCCCACCCTTACCACTCTTCCACCTAGGAGCCAATACACAGAAGTTAAGGGTTAAAAAAAAAAAAGATTAGTTAGCTGTGAGCTCCCACTGTCTGAGAAGGTAATATAACAATTATATGTGTGAAATCATACAAAATATTTCTTTATTAACTATATTGCAAAAAAAAAAAGCAAGAAAATTATACTTCAATTTGCACTCAGTTCATGTTGCATTTTTTGTCATAGATTCTTTGGAATTGTTTTGGATTGTTGTATTGATCCATGTAGTCAAGTCTTTCAGACTTATTCATCTTTTAAGACATTGCTGTTACTATGCACAATGAACTACTGGTCCTTGTAATTTCATTTTGCAAATGAAATTAGTATGTGCAAAGTTTTCTTTTTTTTTTTTTTTTTAAACCCTTAGCTTCCATCTTGGAGTCAATACTGTGTATTGGCTCTAAGGCAGAAGAGTGGTAAGGGCTAGGCAGTGGGGTTAAGTGATTTGCCCACTGTCACACAGCTAGGAAGTGTCTGAGGTCAGATTTGAACCTAGAACCTCCCATCTCTAGGCACTCAATCCACTGAGCAACCCAGCTGCCCTCAGTTTTCTTTTTGTTAACAAGTCTAATTGGTTTTTGATCTCTAGGGCAGTTTTATTCTGGTGATATTTAGGAATTTTCGAAATCAGTTTGGTTAAATTAATCACTTGTTCAGTTTTTCTGTTATCAGTATAAGTATTCCTACTATCAAATAGAACTAGAGTTCCTTGTCAGGATTAATTGAATTGATAACATGGAACTTTAAAGATACAGGCATTATTAGAATATACTGAACATTAATTTTTAAAGTATTATAGTACAGGTCATACAAAGCTGGAAAACTTAAGTTTTTCTGCCAAAGATCAGCCTGGCTATGTTTAAAGAGGTTAATCATCAGTAAATTTTTCAGTCACAGAAATTCTCAAAGAGCATGTCCTAAATGGGTTGTAAACTTTATAGTTGGAGGAATAACTCAGGTGAAAACATTATAGATAGTTGAAATATAGTACAAATCACTTTAAAATGTCTGATGTGTAATTTAAAATTTGGTCCAGGCATCTGTCTGCCTTTCTCATCTTTGTTACACTAAGAGGATAGCATATTCTGAAGTTCTTATATATTACCTTGACCTTTTCCATTAATGCTTTAGTTTATTGACTTATGTAGAATTAAATAAGATTTCTAAAGCCCTTCTCAGAACAAAACATGAACATCTTCACATTTGAGAGATTAGAGTGAGACAAAATTTTTAATGAGAAAAGGACTAACTCAAAATGCATCACCTCTAGGGGAGGAAAAATATGCTATTACTTTGTGATTTTATTTATATATATATATATATATATATATGAGATATATATGTATAACATACATATATATCATATATATGATAAATGGTGGCAGTAATCCATTAGAAATTGGATTACTGCCACCATTTATCACTTATTAGCTCCTAATATTTGTTGAACATTCACTGCCTTCTAGGCTAATAAAGAAATGAAATGAAGAAACTAAAAAATTAAAGAATAAACTTTTCCAAGCTGACCTAGAAGGTCAGCTAGGTGGCGCAGTGGATAGAGTGCTAGACCTGGCATCAAGAAGACTTGAGTTCATTCCAGCCTCAGATACTTACTAGCTGCGTGACCCTGACAAGCCACTTACCTCAGTTTGTTTCAGTTTCCTCATCTGTAAAAGGAGCTGAAGAGGAAATAGCAAACCATTCCACTGTCCTTGCCAAGAAAACTCCAAATGGGGTAATACAGAGTTGGATATGACTGAAACAACCTCACGAGCAGCAACTATAAGTTTGAAGTAAGGCTTAAGTTTAGTGACTATATGGTTATGGTTCAAGGCCATTCATCACCTTAGAATGGTACTCTTCAGTGGTAAAAGGTTATGTACTTATTGGGGCAAGCAAAAAGGACACTCACTTTTTATACTGTCAAACTTATTTCTTAGTTCACTGATAGAATGGATTTTGATGTCACTTTTTCTCTTCATCTGATTTTGAAGGAAATAGAAATAGATTTTGAAGGAAACTATTTTTAATAGTTCCTGTTTATAAAAATTCTATCAGTCTGATGCTGGTGTACTTAACCTAGGAGAAAATAAAACATGTAATTTCAGTAAGGTTGTATCATCTTAAATGTTTAGCTAATTTTTATAGATCTTTTAAAATATTTTCTGAAAGACTTCAGTTATCATCTCTATCTGATTTGTAATCTCTCATGAGATTGTCCTCTTAAAAAATAGACTATTCAGTTGATTATATAGTATACGGTGTTTACTTCCATAATTTTTATAAAACTTGAAAATGAAACTCTACATAATTATTTTTGTTTTATGGTCCCTGAGGATTTAATAAAAATAGCCATACTTTTTCAGAATCTGGTCAACCAGCAGTGCCATTGGAAAGACAATTTCTCATTAAGGAATTAAATATATTTGAAGATTCGAATGCAAAAACAATGTAAGATATTATTTCTTTAAAAGTTTTCCTTTTTTTGTTTTCTTCATCCACATCTATATAGGCAAGTTGTTTCCTAATGTTTGTTTTAGCTAACAGTAGAAGTTAGTTTGTAAATCAAGGTTTGTAAACTGGACAATTTTGGGCTCTTGTAGCAAACTGGATTTTCTTGAAAAGCAACTTGCAAGGCCAGATATTTTTGCAAATGCTTTCTTAGGCCTGCTCCAGTAAACCCTAGCTGAAATTCTTGTGGTCATTCAGTGGTTGCCTGGTAAAATGCTCTCTTGAGTTCAGAGACTATATCTTATTGTTTATATCCCTTACAATAGATACCTAGCTCAGTTTCTTGCACATGATAGGCATTAAATAAATATTTGTAATTGAATAAATGAATAAAGAGCATTTGGAAAAACAGTGTGAAGAAAATCACTGTATGTTTCTATTTATTTCCTTGGCCAGAAGTAACTCTTTGGTTAAGATTTGTTCATTTATAAATTTTCAAAGGGTTTTCTTCATATTATTCATGTGCCAAGTAAATGAGGCTTTAGAGTTTAGTACCATTTAATTATTTCATGACTAATAGCATAATACCACATTATTTTACTTCATCATTTGCGTGTAGGTACAGACATCTCAGATACAGTGCTCTCTATTTCTTTGCTTTTTAAAAAATGTATTTTTTTTTCTATTTCTATTTTAACAGTTTTGTTTCACATTGTGTGGCGTTTTTTAGCTCTCTCCTACACTATGATTCTAATTAAAAAGTGGGATATTTAATTTATCAGCTCTGGAATTTACTAACTGGGTAATCTTGGGCAAATAACTTATCCTTTTATTTATTTTAATTTTTAGAATTTAAACATAAAATATTTTTTAAAACTAAAACTGATTGCTACATATGATATCTAAGGTAATCAATATTTCAAGAATGTATGAAGTTATATTTAATAAAAGATGAGAGCTTTGAACATTCTTTTTCTAGTTTGTTTACTACAGTGAAATATAGCTTTTAAAATGTATGACACATACATTTCTAGTTTTACTAACTTTTTTTTAAGCTTTTCTATCTTGGACTTGATACCGAGTACTGATATGGTATAGATATTGAGTATTGATTCTAAGATAAAAAAATGGCAAGGGCTAGGCAATTGGAGTTAAATAATGTAAGGGTTAAATTAGGAGTTTTGACAAAATAAGAGCAGCTTTTAATAACTTAAGTTTTAATGAGAATATAGTAGAGTTGTAAATTAATATTATTCCTTTAAACCAGAGAAAAGAAAAAAAAACTTCTAGCAGCTTTTAACAATTTAGTTTTATTAAAATAGAGACAGTAAAAGGATATAGTAAAATGACTATAACAAAGGAGAGAAATATAGGAAAGAAGTAGAGAAAGAAATTGCCTAATACCTAACTATTTACCCTATAACTACTGTTAGAGAAAGTCCAGCTGAATCATCCTTCAGCTCAGCTCACCAGGCAGAATCAATACGTATAGATATCTATCTCCCGACTAACAACCAACCACCAGCTAATCACCAACCCATACCACCATCAACCAGCCCCCAATGACCAACTACCAGTGACCACCTCCCAACCCAAAAAAGGTCAAAAAGCCCAAAAAGCCCCTCTCAGTCCTTGTACTGGCCTTTTATAACCCCTTCTTACCTCATTTCCAGTCTCTCTGGTTTCTACTTCCTTTCACTGTGGGCTGGTATAGCTTTACACATCTCTATGGTAAAAGGACCTCCAGGTCCCCAGTTAAATTAGAACATGAATAAAGAATTCCCTTTTATAGTAACTTGCCTAGGTCACACAGCTAAGAAGTATATGAAGTCATATTTTAACCCAGGTCCTCTTTACCAGCTTTTTTTGTATGTATAACATATTGAAGATCCTACATTGAAAGAGACTTGTTTGGTTTTATATTTATTATGATCTTCTTTTAGTATGGAATACCAAGCATATAATATAATAGTGTCATGAAAGTTTATCAACTTAAATGAACAACAAATGATTAAATGTAGATATTTATGATATTTTGTTTTTTAGAGCAAATATAAGGAAAAAACTTTTATGAATCCATAGTTATAAAATTGAATTGCTTCTTATATCAAGTTAGGCAAAAACAATTTTTAAACTTATGTGAAGAAAGATTTGAGATAATTTTAAAAAAATTTCCCCAATTTGGCACAATTAATATATAGTTTACTTTTTGATTCAATTAATTTAGGATGGCATCATATGCCAGAGCTAGGAGATTCTTTAGAAACAGTCTGGCACAGAAATTTTTTTAAAAAGTTTTTTAAATTTTATTTTAATAACAAATTTTCACATAAGTTTTCTGAAGCTATATGATCCATGTTTCTCCCTTCCTTCTTCCCTCCCTCCTCCTGGAGCTGACAAGCAATTCAATCTGGTGTGTGTGTGTGTGTGTGTGTGTGTGTGTGTGTGTGTGTAATCACATAAAACTTTGTCATATTACTCATTTTCATAAGTGAATAATCTTATAAAATCAGAATCCCAAAACATACCCAAATAAACAAGTGATAAATCAAATGTTTTCATCTGCATTTCTACTCCAACAGTTTTTTTCTGGAGGTGGATAGCATTCTTTTTCATAAGTCCTCAGAATTGTCTTGGATCATTATATTGCTATTAGAAGCAAAGTCTAACACATTGGATTGTTACACAATGTTTCAGTTACTGTGTATAATATTCCCTTAGTTATGCTTATTTTGCTTTGCATCAGTTCATGTAGGTCTTTACAGCTCTTCCTGAAATCATTCTGTTCAATATTCCTTATAGCACCATAGTATTCCAACACCATCATATACCATAATTTGTTCAACCATTTCCTTGTTGAGGGACATCCTTTTAGTTTCCAATTCTTTGCCACCACAAAAAGTGCAATTATAAATATCTTTGTACAAACAGATCTTTTTCTGTTATTTAGGCACAGAAATTCTTAACCTTTCATGTATCATAAACCCCTTTGACAGTCTAGTGATACCAAAAGGCTTTTCCTCAAAATAAGGTTTTTAAATTTATAAAATACAGAGGATTTTGATGATCTTGAAATACAATTATCAAATTTTTTTTTTACAAAGTCCCCAAATTCCAGATGAATAACTTCTCATTTAGTATAATTCCTCTCATTTTATGGTTAAGGAAACTTGAGATGCAAAAGGTTAAGTTACTTACCCAAGATTACCCAGTTAGTAAATTCCAGAGCTGGTACTTGAACGTAAATTCACTTTCAATGTTTTTAATCTATTAAATGGTCAAATGACCAAATGGGTTATGATAATATAATGTAATGTTTCAAACAAATGGAACTGATAACTATAACAAAATGAGTTGGAAATTGTCTTTGCCCTATATGTTAAAGCTGAATATTTTTCCTTTTTTTTTTTTTTAAACTATTTTTGGATCAGACTCTAGTTGAAATTTTGATATACCACACTAGAAATAGATTTGCCCCTCCAGGCTGATGTTGAATTTTGGAAATTAGTATTTTATATGAGTAATACAGTTCTTTTAAGAGTAGCAGTTTAACAGATAATAAATATCTAGGCCTAGATATAGTTCCTATATTGAGAAACTATTGGATGCAGAGTTGGTAGGAAATTCAGATCATAGAATCCTACATTTAGAGTTAAAAGTTGACCTTAGATGTTGTCTAGATAACCCATTCTTTTTACAGATGAGAAAATGGACCCTTAAAGGTTAGATCACTTGCCCAAGATCACATAGGCCAGGAAAAGGCAAAGTTCATGCCACTATACAGTTGCCTCTTGTCAGACCTTTGTCATATCATGAAAATCTTCTATAGCAGTGGCATCAACTATGTGGAGGATGAATTGGAGAACGCAGAGACTTGAGACAGAGAGACCAAGCTATTTCATTAATGCTGGCTAGAGATCTTCAGTGTTTGAAATAAAATGGTAGCTTTGTGAGTAGAGAGGAAGATAAACATATGAGAGATAATGTTTTGAGGTAAGATTAATAAAACTAGGCAAATGTGTGTATTGTGAAGTGAGGGAAAGTAAGGAGCTGAAGATGACTCCAAAGTTGTAAATCTGGATGCATGGATATGCTAGTCCCTTGACAGTAATTCGGAAATTTGGAAAGGATTGAAAGTTGGAGGAGTGTGGTCAGAGATAATGAGTTCTGTTTTGGACTTGGTTAGTTTGAGATGCCTCCAGCATATTCTCTTCTAAATATCAAAAGGCAGTTGGTAATATGAAATTGGAAGTCAAGATAGAGACTAGAACTAGATACATAAATTTAGGAATAGACTAAGAAAGAGAACATAAAAGGGCCCAGAATAAAACTTTGGAATATATTCACAGTTAAGGGTTATGTTATGTATGATGTATGGACAGTGATCTGGCAAGGAAGACCAGAAGGAAAGATTATACAGGAAGAAGAAAGGAGAGAAGACTACAGTAACACAAGATTTCAGAAGGAAGACTATCCAGGATTCTGACCTTTAGTTGGTCACTTACCTCCAGTAGTCCTTGTTGATAATATGTTTTATCTAAATTTAAAAGTATGTAGTAAAATGATGTTAACTACCTTGGATTTAAAAGAAGCGTTAGACATGTGTAACCCAGATCAAATTGCTTACTGGCTCTGGGAGGGAGGAGGGAAGAGAAGGAGACAATGTAGGTCATATAACTTCAGAAGTTTTTCTTCTAATCTTAATACCATATTTGCTGCTTTTATTGATTTTATTTCCTCTCTACCGTAGACCTCTTTTATATGGAATTATATCTCATTTCTTACATGCAAGTAAAGATGGCATCCAAACCACTTTCATGAAAGGATCTTCACTCCAGCCTCCAAGATGAAATTTTGACAGGCAGTCCAATTAAAAAAACATGAGATGTGTGTAAGTTTTTAAAAAAAAGTCTTCTAACTATAATTGAATGTTAATTTCTGTTCTGTTAATACTATATACTTTTTTCTCTTGGAATATCTCATTATTTTGTTTTTTTTCTTCCAAAGTCACATGATTCATGTTGTCTTCCTCCTCTTCCCTTTCCCCTCCTGGAGTTGACAAGCATGGAATATTTTATTGTGAGCATAATTTTATTTGTACCAATTACCCTGTGATATTAATTTATACCTCCTAGCCCCAAAATACCATCCTTAGAGAATCCCAGAGAGAAAATGGCTTTAAGAACAAAATTCTGAGATTCTAGTTGATGACCCAAAAATGAATTCTTGATGAAAGATTTGTTTGTATGCTAGACCTTATTATACTTCATAGAAATATGGAACTTTAATTGGAAAGTATCTTTGTAGCCATAGAACCTAATCCAGGAAGAACTCTCTTGCAACTGTGTGACAAATGGTTATCTAGCCTCTCCTCAAAAACAGTCAAGTTGGGGTGGAGGCCAAAGAGAGAAAGGAGAGTAATGCCCTACATCTCAGGACAGCCCATTTCACTCATGGATGATTCTAATGATGATATTTTAGTTAAGAGGCCTAAATTTGCCCCTTGGTTCTGACCTCTGGTGCCAGATAGAGTAAGTAAAAAATTCCTCTTCCTTGTGACAGCCCTTCACATTCTTGAAGTCAGCTATGCGATCTCTTCAGGCTAAAACAATGCCTTGTCTTTCTGCTGATCTTCATATGACATGGACTCAAAACTCTTTACTGTTCTGGTTACTCTTTCTTGGATGTCCTAAATATGCCAGATGTATTCCTTTTGGGGCACAGCACAGCAGCACTTTCACCTCTTTATTCCAGGATGCTAAACCTCTCCACCTGGCCCAAGATCCCATTAATTTTTTTTTACCTGCCACACCACTGCCATATCATAGGGTATATTTTATCATAAAGGAATTTTTAATTTTAAAAACAAGTTCAATTGTATAAGCCCTTTACTTCTTAACATCTTAAATTCCCAACTCTTGGAGTTACTTAGTATCTTACAGATACTTCATACTAACTAACAACTTCTAACTGTTTAAATAAAAGGTAACTAGGTTTTCTTTCCCTTGGGGCACAGTGAAGGAAGGAAGGTTCTTCCCATTTTGTATTTGAGAATGTTTTTAAGCACAAGTATAAGTTTTTACATTTATCCTATTGAATTTCATCTTAATAAATTGAGCCTGGTATTCTAACCTGTCAAGATTTTTTTGGGGATCGTCATTGTCTTCCATTATATTAGATGTCCTTTCTAATTTTCTGCCATCTTTGCTTTTATAAAAACCAAGTTATTTATAGTGCTAGGCACAGATCTCTGGGATGTTCTACTCAAGTTTGCCTGCAAATTTGACATCAAATCAGCTACTATTTTGTTGTGTCTGGCTATTCACTTAGTTCTAAATCTGTAGTTTGCATCTCTCCATCTTTTCTATAAGAAGACTAGGAGATACTTCAGATGTTTTGTTCAAATCTAGTTAAACTGTGGAACACTTCTTGATCTACTTGTTTAGTAATAAACCCTGTCAAAAAGAAAATTACTCTGCTTGACTTTAAAAAAAACAAAACAAAACCCTTACCTTTGGTCTTAGAATCAATACTGTGTATTGGTTCCAAGTCAGAAAAGCAGTAAGGGCTAGGCAATGGGGTTAGTTAAATGACTTTCCCCCCAGTCATATAGCTAGAAGGTGTCTGAGGCCAAATTTTAATCCAGAACTTCCTGTCTTTAGGCCTGGCTTTCTATCTACTGAACCACCAAGCTGATGTGACTTATTTTTGATGAACCAATGAGGCTTTTTGTAATGAAGGCTTCCTTTTCTAGATGTTTGCTAGCTGTCTCTATAATCCATTAAAGAATTTTCTTAAGAATTAGTAAGTCTCTTTTTGACGTCAATTGTATTTTCCTTCCCATATAAAAATAAAGGAAGAAGATGCTAAGTAAATATGGGTAGATCAATCTTTCAGGGGAGGTAGGTGAGATGTGAATCCTTTGCTTATATAGAACTCTACCTATTTCATAAAGGAATAGGTTCTGCAGATCTATTTGAACACCCTATTTATTGATAACTGTTCCTATTTCATTACAAAGCTTTCCCTTTTTCAATGATATTTTAATTTTTTTCTAATGAGGGGAAAAGCCTTAATTAGAAGTCTGTCTTCCACACATTTTTAATACTTTGAAGCTTCTGATTACATCCAACCAAGGAAAGCTGCTCATCACCCTTTTAAACATTATGTCCCCAAACTGGGACTAGGGTAGCAGGAGAAATTTGAATCCATGATTCCTGGAGCAAATGTTGGAATATTCACAATCCTGCATAGGTTTCTCATATTGCTTGCGTGACTTTAAATGAACATTTAGGTAAATTATCTTTGTCATTTGAGTTTTCATAAATTAATGTTTACTTGTTGGATTGTTGATATTCATAAATGATGACAATTCACATTTTAAAATGAATTTAAAAATTGGAACTACCATATCGACTTTGGAATCTCTAGGTTACAAGTCATTTTCCTATGTAGATTGTAGTGGGTTTTTCTGGTCATTTTAAAAGAAAAACACTCTTCAGAAACAGTTTTTCGAGTATTGAGTATACCCGTAAACATTATTCTTAATGTTCTTGGCTCTAGGAATACATTTTGTTAATTAGGTGAATTTACTATCAAGAGAATTGGACTCTAAATATTTCTTAAATGTAGTACCAATTTATGAAGAAAGCACTCATAGGGTTTAGAACTAGAAAGGACTTTGGGAATCATCTAGCCCAACTCTTTTATTTTACAGTTGGGAATATTTTACAGAATAAGAAATCCAGAAAGTTTAAATGATTTGCCTATTATCATATAGAAAGCAGAGTCAGATTTCTAACACAGGTCCCTTGACTCTAAATCTCTGTCTATTCTAATATCCCACATTGCCTTTGAAGCTGTTATTCATTCCTGTACTATTAAGCATTTGGAGGCTTGCATATCATAGAACATTGATAGTGATCTTTTCATCCAAATTATCATAAACACCAGAATGTTTTTACAAGTTCAAAATATATTTTGAGCATCAGAGATATTTCTAAATGGCAGTGACCTTTTTGTACAAATACTTGAAAAGTGTATGATTTTCATCTCTCTCCTCTTGAAAAGCATGATTTTCCAAGAAGACTTTTTTTTTTGTGGTCTTCATTCTGTTTTTTTTGGAAGACTTATACAGAGGACAGTTAGGTGGCTAAATGGACTGAGAGCCAGGCCTAGAAAACAGGAAGTTCTGGGTTCAAATCTGACCTTAGACATTTCCCATTGGTGTGACCCTAGGCAAGTCATTTAACTCCCATTGCTTATTCCTTCTCTTCTGTCTTGGAATGAAAACACAGTATTGATTTTAAGACTGAAGGTAAGGGTTATTTAAAAGAAAGAAAAGAAAGGCAGTCTAATTTAGCAGATTGAATTGAATCATAAATGAAATGTCTCAAATATAAATTATCTTGTAGCATCCAGTGCAACCTTACCTTCTGGAACTTAAATATCAATTTCAAAAAGGAGAATTAATTTTAGTGTTGCAAATACCTAATGAAACTCACTAGCAGAGTGGAATCTCTAAACCCGTAGCTAATGTGTGTGGAAAGTATATTGGGCTGTGAGCCAAATGATCTAGATTCTGGAACTAGTGGCCTACTTTTTCAGATGAGGGGAAGACGGGTGTATTAAGTGGGCCTAGGCAAGTTTTAACCTCTCTGTAAAATAATGGGGTTGAACCAGATTATTTCTAAGCACCCTTTCAGCCTTATGAGTCTTAATTAGGAAACCTAAAGAATGCTCCTTCCCCCACCCTAATCCAAAGGGTCAGAAAACCCAAGTTTACTACATAGTTACCTTTTACTTACAGTTAGATTTTGTTATTTGGTATGAAGTATCTATAAGATAAGCAGTAGCTCCAGGTGTTGGGAATTTAAGATGTAAAAAGTAATATAAAAGGTTCGTATCATTGAACTTGCTTTTCAACTTTAAAAATTCCAATATAATAAAATATGCTCTTTTTTTTTTTTAAACCCTTGTACTTCAGTGTATTGTCTCATAGGTGGAAGATTGGTAAGGGTGGGCAATGGGGGTCAAGTGACTTGCCCAGGGTCACACAGCTGGGAAGTGGCTGAGGCCGGGTTTGAACCTAGTACCTCCTGTCTCTAGGCCTGACTCTTACTCCACTGAGCTACCCAGCTGCCCTATGCTCTTTTTTAAAACAATCTGTTCTAACCTTAAATTTAGTTGTTAACTTTTCTCATTCTCCCACCAAAAATTATCACTTCTTATTTGTTTAGTTACAATGTCCTTACATTATTATATTATTCAAAATTCATTGCATTCCACAGTACTTTTCAGTAAAATTGTTTACCCACATCTCTATAGTCTATTTATCTTTGAAAGCTCATTGTTAGCTCATAGTATTCCACCCTTAATCTGCTACATTTTGTAACTATTAAAATAGTTACACTTTATATTTTTGTTATGAGAGAAAATGAGCAGAAGTGGATAAAGCAGGAATTATTGCTTGTAAGCATTCTATCATTTTATTTTTTAGGGCATAATTCTCACATATTCCATACTTCCCAGAAACTTTAAATGATTTCTACTCATATTTTACTATAACTTAAGAAAATTCTCAGCAAATATAATATACAAAGGCATTTTTTAGAGTTATAGTATGAGAATTATTAGGTAATTCTTTTCCTACCACAAGAGGGTGCTCTGAAAGCAGAAATTTTTTATACAAGATTAATCTTTTTTTTTATTTTTCAGGGAGAAACTGGCATCTCAGAATACTGATTAAAATGCTATCACAAAAATTTTGAGGGAAGATTTCTGTTTCTTTTGGATATAAAGTGATTGCAATTCTCTTAACATATTTGGAGTTATTCTCCAAGAATAGTCTACTTACCTTAAAATGAGTAGTTTAAAATTATGATAATGTAGATTTCTACTACTCATTTTTAAGTGCTTGGGAAAAGTATATTAAGCTATAATTACACCTTTTGCTTTAAGAAGATCCAAAGCTTTTATTTTTGTGCCAAACTATACAAAGTTCTCATTCTTAAAAATTTTAAAGGTCAGTGATTTCATTAATGTGAGTACTCTTTGCACAGACAGTAATCATGACCCTTCTGTGCCTTCATTTCATGATTTGCTACAGCCACGAATTCATCTTCTACTGCTCAACTTTTTGATAATAAATCTTCTGATTTTAACTAGACTGATCTGTTGAACAGTTGCCAGACCCTTATGAGCTTGACATCACACATTAGAATTTATGATCCAACTCAAAGTCTTCAAAAATCCAGAGTCACTGTTCTCCATACCATGAGGAAGTATCAGAAGAGGACTTGTAGTGGAGGAAAATTCTCATAAAATATTTAAAATGGAAGAAAAAATGTTGATAACAGTCCAATGTGTTTAGAACTAACTTGCCAATTTTGATTCTGTATAAATATTTTGTATGTGTTTTGAATTTCAGATGGGCATTTAGAAAAGTGAAGGATTATGGGCACTAATACAGAAGATCATCATGTTTCTCAAGCTGTGAAGAAATGATAGCTTTCATTTGGTGCAAATATACATCTTTTAATTTCCCTACGTGTATATTAAATTGCTATTTATTGTCACAATATAACAATATACAAATAATATGTGTATTTTATAGAAATGCAAGTTTTTGGAAC
Organism: Gracilinanus agilis; assembly: GCF_016433145.1. NCBI lineage: Eukaryota > Metazoa > Chordata > Mammalia > Didelphimorphia > Didelphidae > Gracilinanus > Gracilinanus agilis. The sequence continues at coordinate 184,841,662 of NC_058130.1, read as the reverse complement.
ATATTTAGCCATCTCATGTGTTTCTACATTTGTGAATAAAGGTTAACTAAGCTTATTGAATTTGAATTGAAAAAGATAAGCATTTTGTTTTTAGGCAATATTTTAGGAGATTCCAAACTAATAGAAAATGAAAATGCATTCATTTGCCATGAAACTCTCCTCTTTCCCTTTCTTGTTCCTCCTGGAAAATAGAGCTTTAGTATACACTACAGTATGTTTTTCAGTGTACTTCATTTGGTATATTTCCTCCTCCAACTAAAATTATGTTACATAGCAAAATTACTTTAAAATACATATAAATGTGGAACAAATTTGAAGTGCAAAGGTTATTTTAAGAATACATTAAAACCAGAAAAACTTTGGTTAATCAGTAATTTTTGAAATATATGATGATTTTCCAGGGAGGTGTTTTTTTTTTCCTCAGCTTTTAACAGTTGAGGATTTTAAAATTCTTTAGAATATGAATTTTTAATTACTCACCAATCTCTTTCCTTGAAAAGTTTATGCTTTTGTTGAAAAAGTTAATTTAGAGATGGGACAAGAACTAGCTCTTTAAATTTCCATTAAGTAAAACAAAGGGCTTATTTTGTAGTATGGAAAGTGCAGGCATGAAGAGACAGGCTTTGGGTTAAAATACCAGGATGTGTCTACCTTTTAAAAAGATGGTACTGTTTAGCTTTTATATAATAGCTAGATACCTCCATTATACATTTTAAAGATGAAATGTCCAGGTATCTATCCTGTATTCACATCTGGCCTTTAAAAGTTTTCATTAAAATTTATTTTGGCTTCAAAATAGGAAATACTTTGAAATTTTCTTGTAAAGTTAACTCTTCTAAAATGTACTTTCTCCCATATTTATTAGAGCGGTTACACGAATAACGTGGAGTTTCCCAGTTGCTCTGAAACATGTATCTGATTACTACAAATTATGGTACCTGACCAATAGAAGTTACATGTGCAATCTAATAAAAGTAAAATTTTGAAAAGTATCTTTTTTGCTCTAGAGAACTTTTAGCCTTAATGGTAAACCCTTGTTTATTAGGAAAAATGTTAAGGGCCTTGTTTAGTTTAAGCAAGACTCCAATTGAAAATACTTTGTACTGATTTTATATTTGGTGATAAGAGATAATGTTTAGTGCTTTGAGATTAACAGATCAAAAGTTTTACCAGAAAACAAAAATTTTATAAGTACTATCATTAGCCATCATCTTATGAGTCTTTAGATTTTAAGTAGATCAGTTTACTGAAAATTTAAAGAGTTAATGTACAACTGATCTAATAAAACCATATAAATGCAAGAGTATCATAAGAACTAGTTTTAAAATAAAATTTGTACTAATTACAATTATGAGTTCCATTGTATGTAGGAATTTAAAATGTCTGGATTCTTCCCAGAAGATTAACTTCAGACTTCAAAGATGTTGGCAGTGAACACTGAATTTACCTCAGGATTTTCAATCATGTAAGACTATATATTCAATCAAAATTGAATACTGTAATTTTGGTACAGATGCCAAAATGGCAAAACTAAATAGAATTGTTTTGAGGAGAGACTAGTGCTTTTGGATGCAATGTTTTGTAACAATTTTTATACTAAAGATGACTGATAATTTAAATGTATCTTTCAATAAATGAGGTTAAAGTACCTTTTTTTATAATCTTTGTGTAGCCTTTGTTTAAATGAATATTTGTATTATTCTGGCATCAAATCACACACACTATTATAGAATAAATGTAAACCAGAGTTTGGCTATATTTTAGCATTCCAGAGTCAAATCATTGTATGATTATATGAAGTAAGTTCAAAGAACAACTTTTCTCCTGGTTTTAAAAATGAATTTCTGCTTGCATTAATCATGGCCACTAAAGTTACTTTTTAGTGTTGAGGATATTTGGCTCCAAGTCTAGTCTTTATGCTAAACTGTTTTTAGATTCAGTGGGTAAAACACAAAAAACTAGAGTGAGAAAGACTTCATCTAGATGGAAGAGATGTTGACTATACAGAAGTTTGTTCACCATAATCATTAAGCGTTTTATTAATAAAGCATTGGTGATTTTTAGTGAGGCAATTCAAGATTTTGTTAGTTCTGAAGAATGTATAGGATTAATGGGAAGAAAAGTGGATTACAAAAGGATTACAAAGGCTACACAAAAGGGAAATACAAAAAAAAAAGTGAAGACTACAGATTATGGAAAGATGGAGAATAAACTGGTAGCAGAGGTGGATTTTTAGCATTATGAAAAGCTTAAGTCTTAACAAATCAGCAGGTTTGGGACCTATATAAAGATGTGTTATTTATTTGTACATCATCTTTATGGTCAGAGAATATTTAAATTATCTGTTGGCTTTTAAAAAGGGTACAAAAGACTAATTTCTGACTGCTTTTTTAATAAATAAGCTAGTATCAGATCACTTTTTTTGGTGTTGTCGCCCTATTGTCATTTGATTTTGTAGCATATCTCCTTAAAGTACTTTGTCATTTATTGATTTTTAAAATTAAAGTGAATTTAAACTAATTTTCTTCTGGGACTTTGTGATATTTCATAATAGTTGGAGATAGCCTGGATTGCCATCAAACTAGAGTGAATCATTACTGATTAAGTAAACCTGGGATAGATATCTAAGACTGGAGGAGATCTCAAAGGCCACCTTTTTTTTTTTTTAATAGTTGAGGAAATTGTGGCTCAGGGATGTTAAGTGATTTCCCACAATTCAATTACATAAAATACACAGTATTAATATGGAAGCAGTAGAGGAACTAATGCAGACTGAATGGGATCACTTGAAAGCAAGATTTCTGATTTAAGTAAATGTCATAAAGAGCTCAGATCATCATTCCTATACAACTGAGGTTAGATAGATCTGAATGCTGATAGATTTTTTTTTCTGGAATATTTTAATTTTTTTCTCAATTACCTGTAAAAAATGTTTTGAGTTCCAAATTCTCTCCCTCCCTCCCTCTTTTCCCCTCTCCTTGAGAAGACAAATTGATAGATATTATTCATGTGTGGTCCAGCAAAACATTTCCATATTAGCAATGCTGCAAAAGAAAATGCAGACCAAAAAAAAAAAAAGTCTGCATTAAGACTCTATCAGTTCATTTACTGGAGGTAGATAGCATTTTTTCATTTTAAGTTCTTTGAAATTATCTTGGAGTATTGCTAAGAAAAGCTGTCATTGCATTGCTACTAGTAAAGAAGTCATTTGATTGTGCCACAATGTTTCACTTTCTTGTGTACAATGTTCTGGATCTGCTCCTTTCACTCTGCATCAATTCCTGGAGGTCTTTCCAGTTCACATGGAATTCCTCCAGTTCATCATTCTACAATAGTATTCCATTACCATCAGATGCCACAATTTGTTCAGCCATTCCCCAATCAAAGGACATTCCCTCATTTTCCAATTTTTTGCCACTACAAAGAGCACAGCTATAAATATTTTTATACAAGTATTTTTCCTTATTATATCTTTGGGGTACAAACCCAGAAGTGGTATTGCTGGATCAAAGGGGTGTGTGCATTCTTTTAAAGCCCTTTGAGCATGATTCCAAATTGCCTTCCAGAATGGTTGGATCAATTCACAACTCTTACCAGCAATACATTAGTGTACCAATTTTGCCACATCCCCTCCAACATTTATTACTTTCCTTTACTGTCATATTGGCCAATCTTAGCAGTTATTTTTATTTTAAAGATATTTTTCCATGTTTCCATGATTCATTTTCTTTTCCTCCCCTTTCCTCTCACCCCTCCCAGAGCCAACAAGCAATTACACTGGGTTGTACAAATGTTGTTACTTGATAGGTATTTCCATATTATTCGTTTTTTGCTATAGAGAGATTTTTAAAGGCCTAAACCCCAAATCACATACCTATATATACATGTGATAAGTGATGTCATATGTTTTGCTTTTCAGTAGTTATTTTAAATGGAATTTCTCTTTCTTCCTCTTGCTGTTGGGTTTTGTTGGTAATATATAGAAATGCTGGTGATTTGTGTGGGTTTATATTCTACAACTTTACAAAAGTGATAGCTTTTGTAAAGAGTGATAGCTTAATATCTTTATTTCCTATTCTAATTCTTTCCATCCCTTTTTCTTCTCTTATTGCTACAGTTAGTATTTCTAGAACAATATTGAATAATGTAGTGTGATGATGGGCATCCTTGCTTCAGCCCTGATCTTATTGGGAAGGCTTCTGGCTTATCTCCATTACAGATAATATTTGCTGATAATTTTAGAGAGATCCTACTGATTATTTTAAGGAATTCTCCAATTATTGCTATGCTTTCTAGTATTTAAAAAGAATGAATATTGTATCTTGCCAAAAGCATTTTCAGTGTCAGTTGAAATAATCATATGATTTTTGTTGATTCTGTTATTATCTGTTATGGTCAATTATGCTGATATTGAACCAGCTCTCCATTCCTGGTATAATTCCCACCTAGTCATAGTGTTTGATCTTTGTGATATATTGCTGTAATCTCCTTTCTAGTATTTTATTTAAAAATCATTTTAAATCATTTCTAGAGTTGATGTAACAGGACATTGTTAAAGGTTCAACAGTTCTTCTGTGGTGATAAAACTTCATTCACTTAGTGATTCAAAAACATTTATTGAATGTATTTTTTGTGTTTAAGACAGTTAAGTGGTGCTGTGGATAGATTGCCATACTTGAAGTCAAGAAGACTCGTTTTCTCGAGTTCAAATCTGGCCTTGAACACTAGCTGTGTGACCCCTGGCAAGTCACTTAATACTGTTTGCTCAGTTTCCTCATTTGTAAAGTGAACTGAAGAAGGAAATGACAAAACATTCCTGTATCTTTGCCAAGAAAACCCTGAATGGGGTAATGAAGAGTTGAACATGACAAACAAGTCAACAAGAACAAAACTTGTACATAATTGTGCACTACAAGTAGTGTATCAAAAAGGTAGAAGATCTAATTCCTACTCTTAAATATTTAAAAAATTTGAGGAAAGAGGGACCATTGCTAATATCTCAAATCTTTTTTTTTTTTTTTACACAATAGTATTTCCTAAATGGAAGTCCTTTTAGAAGGGAAAAGCCAATTCTTCTATTGAAAATGTCTATTCTTAATCTGAGGGATTAACTCTTGTCTCTAGAATTTCACTGGGCTGAGAGTGGACACTAGGTTCCTCAGTATCTAACTTAAATGTTTCCAAAAATCTAAAAATTTAGGTTTTCTTTTGCTCTTATTTTTTCCCTCCCTCACAGTGTTCATGGCTCAGCACCATTACTGTACTAAACCTGCTACAAAATATCTTCTTAGCAGATCCTCCAACTCAGGGACAGATAATTTCCACTCCTTTTACAGTGTTCTTGCTGTTAAAATGCCCCAGTGTCAGAAGCCCATTTATCATTTTCCCAATTACTTTACATCCATTTTGCTCAGCAAAAACTGACCCCAACTTTTCTATGACTGTTAGGGAAATTATGGCTGTTCTGGGGAAAGTGTATGAAGATGAAGAGGTAAGCTTTATGCTAGAGGGATGGAAAAGAATCTTTGGTACTTTGCCAAAGAATAAATTGCCCTTACTGTATATAGACAAAATCCATTGGGAAAGGGAACAGAATCAGTTGTCAGGGAAGTTTCCCTGGGGTCTTCAGGGAAAGGCTCTGACTCTCTCAGTACACTCTATTATAGAAATTCAGAAAGGGACAAAGAGTGCATACCCAGGAAAAAGGAAGAATGCAAATAAATCCAATGCATCTCAAGGCCACCCTTTCAAACACCTGAGACCCATTTGGGGTTTGTAGTGGTCATCTGTAGCCAGGTAGCTCAGTGGATAAAGCACTGGATGGGAATCGGGAAGATCTGAGTTTAAATCCAGCCTCAGACTTTTACTAGCTGTGTGACCCTGGTCAAGTCACTTAACTGCTGTTTGCCTTGATCCACTGGAGGAGGAAATGGCAAACCACTTCAATATCCATCCCTCGAAAGCCACTTGCACGGTATAGCCTAGGAGGTCATGGAGAGTCAGACACGACTGAACAACGACAGAGTTAATCTGAACTGCTTCGCGCCTTCCCTTCACTCAATGAGAAACAACATGTGTGGGATGGGATTCCTTCTATCTCCTTCCCTTGCCGCTCCCGACAACCTCTAGAGAAACGAGGGAGAGGAAAGAGTGTATGTTGGGGAACCTCAGAGTGGAGGTTGAAGTGCCCTCTAGGGCACTCATTGGAGTTGGGATGCTACACCACGGTACCATATTTAGTCAGGGGGAGCGGGTAGTCCCGTATCCGGTATGCAGTTGATGGGAATTCCTGGAAGATCTTTGGCTTTCCCTTTTTGGGATGCTCTCCGCATCCTAGAAGATATTTATCCACTAAACTGGGGGTTGGGGTGGAGGTGGAGATCACCTCAGCATTGATTGAGAGCAAAATGGTGGGGGAAGAATTTTAACGAGAATATGAAGGACCAGGGCTCCTCCCCTGGGGTTGCCTGTGAATCCCCTCATCTCTTTCTAGCCCCTTAATATTTACCAGCTCCCTTTTCCCTCTTCTTCCTTTTATGGGGTGTCCAAGAAGGAGCGTGTACGTGTGTGTCTGTGCGTTTGTCCAGAGAAGGATTTTAGATTTTTGTTTTGTTTTTGCTATGAAATTTTGAGTGTCGGAAGAAAACTAAGAAATATGAAGCGTTTGCCTTCCCCCAAAGACCTTTGGCAGAACTACAAATGGCCCTCAGCTCCCAGAAGTTAGGGATTCCTGTTCTATAGTCTGTAAAAACACAAAATCCTCTCCCCTCCCTTGTTCTTCTCATCAGTGTTACCCTCCCTTCATTTCAGCTTTCTCCGCAAATAGATTGAATGTGAAAAATAAATATTATTGGAGGATTTCGGGAGGGGGTTGGGGAAGGGAAAGAAAAGACGTGACCATGGATACAGAATTGACGAATGGCAGCTCTTTCTGTGCCGCAGTCCTTGATCGAACCCCTTTCCTTAAAAGTAGGGTTCTTAGAGCTGCTGTTTGGGTAATTGCTAAAGGGATGGAGGGAGGGGAAAAAAGAGAGAGGAAGAGATGGGAGCAAAGATCTTTCTGTCTCTCTTGTAGATGTAAACTGAATTCAAGAAGACGCTCTGCACTTTCCCTGGCACTGGGGAAAGCTTCGACAAGGAGACCTTGTTCAACACGATCCCCTCCTAGACCACTGACCCAGCATCTCCAAGCCTGGAGTGTCACGCCTCCCGGCAGCTGCTGGGAAAACTCTTGGGGTCGCTTCATTCAATCTTCCCTGCAGAGGGCGGTATCCTTGAACCAGACCCTTCCCCCACATCTCCCTCCCCCTTCCTCCCCTTTTCTCTCTGTTCCCCCTCTCCCGCCCCATCCTTCCCACCCCATATCAGTTCGCCCTCTATATAGAGAGGCTGGAGAGGCAGAGGGGACTTGGACTGTCCCAGCTGTGAACTGTGCAGGATCCGAATTCTCCAGTTCCTTCTCCGCTTTCCCTAATAGGATATCTGTAAGTAGTGGCCAAGAAGGGTCCGAGGGGAGTTAGGGGTGGGGGAAAGCCTGGCATCCTTCCTCTGCAGCCCAAGACCCAGGGTTGAAGACCAGCTTTAAGCTGCTTATCATAAGGAGGATAGTAATGTTAACTTTGGGGGAACTTCTTAGTTAACATCAAAGTAATAGTGTTCATTGGAGGTGACTTTCTATGTTTGCTTGCTCAAATCTCAAAGCATCATCATGCATCATCAGGACGATCCTTTGAATCTTATTTTTAAAATGGGAATGGACTTTACCTTCCTTAAATTCGCTGGAACATCCACAGACAATAAACTACACTATCAATTTTATGCAAGGTTTTTTGCACCTCCTGGGCAGCCAGTAATGAAAGGTGGTCATCCAATTCTATTATCAAAAATATTTATTCATGCGACATATTTCTCGTTCATGCCAATCTCAGCTTGTGCACCTTTCAAAGGAATCTGATAGTTGGGGAAATAACTGGTTGCACACTGGCCAATGTCAGACTGAGACAAGCCAAGCAAATGACTACTAAACTGAATTATTCCTCTCTTGAGTATTTTAAATGCCTTTTTAGTTTTTCCCAGTGTGAATGAGTTCTAAGACATGGTTAAAGGATGTCAGTAGATGGCAGTATGTAAAAGTTTCTTGAGTGTCTCAATAAAAAACATACCCTTTCTTTTATAAGGCATCTCAGTACTTAATGGAGAAAAGCCTAAATCTCAAGTGTCTCTTGTCTATTAATTCATTTTTTGTTTGTATAATGTGTGTTGGTCAGTATTCCTTTGAGAAATTAAATGGGCTTTCTGTGAATTACTAGAAGTCTGGATTTCTTCTCAGTTTGGTAATAAAAGGAAGCTGGCTTTTTAGAGAATGAGTAAAGAAACTGCCTCTCCTCCTATGAAACCTTCCCTGAGCCTGCCAAAGCTGGCTATCACAGGAATGTTCATTTTCTCTCATTTTAAGTGACCATAACCTTATTCTGATTCATAGCTTCTTTTAAGAACTACTAAGTTCCAATTTGTATGATAGTTATTTAGGTGCACGCCTTAGCTCTCCTATTATAATGTAGAGTCTTTCAGGGCAGAGAATCTGTCTTGTGAATCCTTGTGGCATGCCCAGTTGCTAGTACAGTGCCACACACAGTAGGTTCTCAGTAAATGTTTGTTGAATGAAGGAGTGAATAAATGAAAGTCTGAAATACCAACTTAGAGATTTCTTAGTTTGCTTTCCTACATACAAATGCTCCAATTCTTTCCATGTAAAGCCCTGCATTTTTATTATCACTTGGAAATAGGCGTGTTATTCCCTACAAGGTATTTGTTTTGAATTTGCTATCATTACATTTCTGTGGAACAGCAAGTATTGAGGAGAACATGTCCTTTTATGGTAGTGTTCATATGTCGAGCACCCAGAGCCCTTTTCAGATTATTCCTACTTGTTCATTGGGAATCAAGGAATTTGTCTTTCCATACCCTATCCTTTTCAGAGATGTGGAGTTTGTTTGAAAGACAGTCCTGCTTACCTGATTTTAATCACAATTCTGGAGGAAAGAGGACGTTTGCTCTTATTATTTAAGAAGAGAAGACTGAACATATTTGTGTGTGTGTGTGCATGTGTGTGTGTGTGTGTGTGTGTGTGTGTGTGTGTGTGTGTATGAAAATAGTACTACTTTCTACAGTGCATAAAATCACAACAGGTGTCCTTGGCTTTAAACATACAGTCTGTATTTTAAATACATAAAACCCTTGAATTTCAGAGCTAGAAGAGAACTTGGAGATCGCCCAGTTCAACTCTTCATTTTACAGACAGGAAAACTGATTTAAGGAAACTGACTGTGAATCTGTCTTGTAAAAGAAAAGTCTGTTTTGAACTCATCCTTTTGTCAAATTTAACTGATATATTAGAGTGAGTTCTGAACTAGAAACCATTATAGGAGTCCTCTGCTCTATCAAATGGTTAAATTAATGACACATTTCAAGTTTTATTGGGATTATTCAGAGACTTCACTCTATCAGAAGAGAACAGGAAACCAGATTTACTGGCACAATTGTATTTCTCTCCTTTTCTTCCCTTACCCCTACTATAAACACTCACATAATTGTCTCGATCAATACTTTGAGGAAAGACAAAATTTCATGAAGGCTATACAAGAATTTGAAAGAATTTTCATATGGAAAGAGGACAAATGATTTCAAAAATGCAAAGATTATCTATTAGCTCTAATGGGTGGAAGCCAGAAGAATGGCATTTGTCTCTTATTTCCATGATTAGTTCCAAGGTTGGAATGATTCATGGTACAGGTTTCCGTGGGTTCTGAGATCAATAGTAACATTCTCTAGGAGTTGCTCTTTGATACCAATAGTTTGCCATTTTAGGAATATCCTCCCCTCACTTGTCCAGGCTAGAAACATAGCAAATGGATAAAGAATCCCAGGATACCTATACACCCTGAGACCTCAAAAGGTCATTGTGCCCATCTCCTTCCTGACAGGCTGACCAGAATCCCAGGCAGATGGCTTTCTGTCTCTATGGAATTTTTTTTTTAAGTGCCATGCCTCATCTGGAAGATATAAGAAGATAGCCAGAAAATTACAAATGGCTTTGAACACAAGTAGATTTCCCCAGCTACTGGTAACCATTAAAGTTCATTTGAAAAAAGAAATCAGTCTCACTAATGAGAATAATTTCCTTCATGGATCATTTTTAATGCTCAGATGAGTTTTGAGAGAGTAGAACAACTGCTTGTTTGGGAAAGCTGATTTGATAAAAACCTATGAACTTTTTGTAAAGGAACGCTCTTCCTTTAATTTATCTTTTTGTCAAATGTAGACACTTATTGATGGACACACTTGCACTTACTCCAACACCTGCTTTTTCCTCTTAAAAAGAGATAATAAATATCTTCTCCAGGATCTCAAGGAACTAAAAACAAGGAAGAACCAATGGAACAGACTCATTTCTCACTTTTTTTCCCCAGGGGTCAGGATTCTTAGATATCTACTCCTTTGTGACTATATACAGTAATCTTTTCTGAGATCACACAAGGGAATAAATTGCTGGGTTCTTCCACCATAGGAAACTCTGACTGGGGAATGTAGGGAATTTTGTCAGCTTATTCTTTGGAAGTTGACATACCCTCCTCAGAAAAATCATATGCCTCCTAAATAATGGACTTAAATTCCATATTTCAGGATTAAAATTTTGTTGCCCTTTGAGGCCATTCAGTTAATACATCTTATTTTTCCTTGGATCTCCCTCCAGATATTATCTTCACCAGGGAGAACTGATGCATTCAGAGATGATTTTCTCAACTGTCAATGTGACCTTTACCTGACTTCAGAGATGGTCCATATTTGGGGGCCTTTATCTCTAATTCTAGGTAACTAGAAGCATTCCTAATTAATGGGGTCATTTTGGAGAAAATCACATCTTTTTGCATGCCTGGTACTCAGCTTCCTCATCTTTAAAACGAAAGAGTTTGTCTGGGTAATTTTAAAAGGCCCTTGGAGTAGCTGTGATCCTGTGCAGAAAAAATTCTAGCAAATATATTCAAGTATGACTCAAAGGACACTAAAGATGTCACAGAAAGGATTCAGAGCTTTAGGTTTTTTCCTAGTTGTCTCCATGTTCATATTCAGAGAATTAAATCTTTACTTGAAGTCTCCATTTGGAAAATAAAGTTTTTCCAAAACAAACTTCCTTAAAATTCCTAATCATTGTTGGGCATTCAACTGCTGGACATTCTTTGTTGGTATGCTTTAAGCACTTGTTTCATAGACTAATGAGCAACTTCTTAAAAATAATGAGAGAGGGGTAGCTAGGCGGCTTAGTGCATAGAGAGCCAGGCCTAGAGATGGGAGGTCCTGGGTTCAAATGTGACCTTACATGCTCCTAGCTGTGTGACCCTGGCAGAAGGGTGGATGATGTGAGAAAAGTCCTCAGGCATGGGTGGAGAGGGGGAAGGGAGCAGCCCCCTCCAGCATGCATGCCATTGTTTGCCAACTTGGTTCTGGGGGAAATAATAGCTAAAATTTAATATAGTCATTAAAGTTTTCTTAGTGCTTTAAGTAAACAGCCCTTTAAATTTGGGTCTCAGAACAGCATCAAGAGGCAGTTGTGGCAAGTATTATTATTTCTGTCTTATAGATGAGGAAGCCATGGTTCAGAAAGACTAAGAAGTCATATTAAGTGTCAAAGATGGGATTCAAAGACAGGGTTTCCTGATTCCAAGTCCGACAATTCAGGCACTATATCCACTACCTTGTATTCAGGGACACTCAGATACAGTTCCTTTGAACCTGATAGATTGATGCTATTCAGTCATTTGCTTAGGAGTGCTTTGTAAAAGAGTTTTAACTGAGTCTGCATATTTTCTTGCATAGCACATCACCAAGATGTTCACAGGGCCATTAGAAGTTTCCATATCTTGGAAGTGGAGAGAGGAGTTGATAAGGCTGTAATGAGAGAGGTGGTGAATTCTACTTAAGATAGGAGTGGCCAGTGATCTTGTCTGGAGTATCTCAGTGTCACCAGTTGGGCAGCCAAGGCTGTTTGGGTGTTGAAGGCATTGTTAGCCAAGTGTTGACTCATCAGTATTGGATCGTTGATCTTTCTTCTAAGGAAACGATCCTTTCTTTTTTCTCCTTTCCTTCCTTCCTTCTTTCCTTCTTTCCTTCCTCCTTCCTTTCTTCCTTCTTCCTTCCTTCTTTTCTTTCTCCTTCTTTCTTTCTTTCTTTCTTTCTTTCTTTCTTTCTTTCTTTCTTTCTCTGTCTGTCTCTCTTAATCATGCTTAAGGACTTAGGTATCTTCTCAAAAAAAAACTTAGCTTTAAAAAATTATCTCAGGGGCTAGTTTTTTCAACTTTCCTCTAGATTCAAATATTACTGCCATTCTTGTACTATATTTTTTTCTATCCTCTCTCAGAGCCTATCTTTGACTGCACTAACTCGTTGGCATGTATCTCATGCATCACTCCCAAATTTGGAAATCTAATCCTGGGATGCAGACACTATTTTGTAATACCTAACACGTCTAGTCTTTGTACATACATTTCCCAATTTGTGCATACACCTTTCTGTAGAGTAAAGATTCTTACCTTTCTTTGTCATCATGGATACCTCTGGCAGATTAGTGAAGCCTATAGATTCCTTCTCAGAATAATGTTTTTAAATGCAGAAGCTAAGATGCAGATGATTCCAAAAGAACCACTATATTTAAAAACAGAATCAAAATATATGTATATATTTAAAAAATAAGTTCAGTAACACTGGGTTTAAAATCCCTGATAGAGAATGGCTCAGAGATCTGAATATCGAGGGAACATTGGAGACCATCTCGTCCAAAGGTCACACTAGTAGTACACATCAGCAGCAGAATACAAACCCAAGTCCTCTGACTCCCTTGTTTCTATTTCATGATTTCTCATAGCTTGTGGAAATTGAGCATTTGAAGAGCCTTCTTGTGCAGGGGTATACACACACACACACACACACACACACACACACACACACACACAAATATATATATACCCATATAAATGGATTAGTTGACTTGAGAATTGTTAAATTTTCAGTGTGAGCATCTATACTTCAAAAAACAGCAAGCCTTCCAAATCAGGACTTAATTTATTGTTTTGTCGATTGTCTAGATTTAAGAAAGTATGAATAACACAGATTAAATTTAAAGGATGTGCCTATCTATATTTCCCCTACCCACCCAGAACCTAGTTGTTGTTTTAAAAGTTTATTGCAAGGGTTCCAAAGGAGAACATAAAGGTGAGGCAATTGGGGTTAAATGACTTGTCCAGACTCATCCAGCTAGGAAGTGTCTGATGCCAAATTTGAACCCAGGTCTTCCTATCTCTAGGCCTGGCACTCTGTCCACTGAGCCACCTATTTATCCCTCAGAGCCTCGTTGTTAAAACACACTCTCCTGTTGCTTTCCCAACTTTGCTTGAATTCCACTGGAGGGCAGTAAGAGCCTCAGGGAATTACATCATCTCTAAACTGGAAACTAGCAATAATAATTACTTCCATTTATATCCCACATTAAGGTTGACAAGTGTTTTGTATTCTTTATTTCACTGGAGCCCCACAACACCCCTATTCCTGTTACATTTTCTGTGAAGAAGACTGGAATTAGTTCAATTAACAAACATTTGTTCAGTTCCTACTGTTATGTCTGGGAGTATAAAGACAAAAAGATATTTTGTTCCCATTCTCAAGGAAATTACATTGTCAGAGGGATAGGATAGGTGAGTAAATGCATGATAATCAGTGAAGTGAGAGAACACAAAAACACTGTGGAGATCCAGAAACGCTTCTTGTAGGGGATGGTACCTGAATTGAGTCTGCAAGGGGATTAGTCTGCTAAGATGCAGCAATAAGAACTCTCCAGGCATGAGGACTGTGAGAAGATATGGAAATGAGAGAGGCAGAATGCTAAGTTTAGGGAGCAGCTAGTTGTCCTTGGGAGACAACTGTGGCTCAGTGGTTGAGCACTGGGCCTGGAATCAGGAAGATGAGTTCAAAAGCAGCCTCAGACCCCTCCTAGCTGTGTGACTCTGGGCGAAGTACTTAACCTCTAATTTCCTGGCTCTACTGAATCCACTAGAGAAAGAAATGGCAAACCACTCCAGTATCTTTGTCAAGAAAACCTCATGGAGGGGGCAGCGGGGTGGCTCAGTGGATTGAGAGCCAGGCCCATAGACAGGAAGTCCTAGGTTCAAATCTAGCCTCAGATACTTCCTAGCTGTGTGACCCTGGGCAAGTCACTTGACCCCCATTGCCTACCTTTACCACTCTTCTGTCTAGGAACCAATATACAGTATTGATTCTAAGACAGAAGGTAAGAGTTTAAAAAAAAAAGAAAGAAAACTCCATGGATAGCTATGGTCCATGGGGTCATGAAGAGTAGGACACAATTGTGTAGGGTGAATGGAATTTAGATTGGATGGAGTGAGGAGCGATATGAAATAAGTCTTGGAAGACACATTAGAGCCAGATCTCAGAGGTCTTAAAACACCAGGCTGAGGAATTTGTTCTTTATTTTAGAGGTATAGTGAGCCACTAAAGGTTTTTCAGTGGGTGAGTTACTTAATCAGACCTGTGCCTTTGGAGGATTATTTTAGCAACTAGATGAATGGTGGATTGGAGAGGGGACAGACCTATGGCAGAGAGACCAGTTGGGAAACTATTGCAATAGTCCATACAGGCCCTGATCTAGTGTAAATGGCCTTTTGGGTAGACAGAAGGGGCAGGATGTGAGAACTGTGGTGAAGTTCAAAATGACAAGACATGACCGCTAGTAATAATGGAAACAGGAAAGCTTGGAGGAGGAGATTTAAGGGAAAAGATCTATTTTGAGTAACCCAGCCAAGTGCCAGTGTCTAACAGGCAGTTGGTAATGAAGGACTAGAGTTCATGAGTTTAGGATTGGATATATAAGACAGGGAATCAGCTTCACAGAGATGATGATTGAGCCTAGAATAGCAAGTAAGATCACTAAGAGAGAGTATAGAATGAGAAGAAACCAAGGCAGACTTTGTAGAATACTCCCACCTAATGTTCAGGAGATGGATGATAATCTAACAAAGGACACTGACTAGAAGCAGACAGACATGTAAAAGGAGAAGTAGGAATGCAGTGTCACAAATGAGATTCTGGCCTCAATGAACAGAAACTGCACTTGGGTTAAATTCAGACAGTTTTTTTAGTTGGGGGGATGGGATGCTACCCATGGGTACAGATAGGTGGGGGTCCACTTAGCTCTTGAAATTCTACAGGGGTAGGGGGGCGGGGGGAGAGAGTAAGAACATGTATCATGTAACCATGGAAAAATTTTTCTAAAAAATAAAAAATAAAAGAAATAAAAAAATGAAATTTCATTCCTTTTGGAGTCAAGTGGGACATAAGTGATGGATGGGGATAAAGGTAGTTAATGTTTCATATCTCTTAGAGCACTCTAAGTCGAGGTGCAGTGATAGGGCAGGGGCAAGAATGATGATGATGACTACCTTGGGGAGAGAGGATGCTCTTTTCCCCCATGTCCATTCACCAGGGCAAAGCCCCATTTACCCAGCTCTGCAGCCAAGAGAAGAAAGACTTATCTTGGAGGCGGAAAGGTAGTTGATGAAATCAGAATCTGTAGAGAAATCAAGTAGGAGGAGGTTGAGAAATGACCTTAAGCATTAGCAGTTAGGAGATAATTGAGGGAGACAGAGAGAGAGAGAAAGAGAGAGAAGAGAGAGAGAGAGAGAGAGAGAGAGAGAGAGAGAGAGAGAGAGAGAAAGAGAGAGAGAGAGAGAAGCTTCTGTAACTGAAGCCAATTTGGAATAATTGAGGAGTAAGTGGGAGATAAGCTGGAGGGAATGAGGATTGATAACCTTATCTGGGAGTTTTGTTAAGAAATTGAAGAGATATAGGATGATTGCTTGAGGAAATGGAAAAGTGAGGTAAAGATTTATTTATTTGTTTATTTATTAAGGATAGGGACACCTAAGCATATTTGTAGGTAATGAATGGTCTTGTACATAATTAGAGACCAAAAATGAGAGACAGGAACTATCTGAGTCAGTAATGTCAAACTCAAATAGAGATGGGGGCCATTCATCTGTACATGAGGGTCCCTGCATATTGATTTAGTTTCTAAGTGCAATATTGTCAAGTTTTATTGTATTTTTATTTATTTTATTAAATATTTCCCAATTCAATTTTAATTTGGCTGGGCTATACTCAGGGAGTATTGAAGTGTTTAATATCTCTGATTTGACACAGTCCTGGAGAACATGGAAGGGAAGAGATTAGGGATCCAAGTAGAATAATTGGTCTTTGAAAGAAGAAGTAGAAGCAGCTTTTCCCTCTAAGTCAGGAGCAAAGGAGGAGAGAATGGGAGACAGTTTAGAGATAGCCTTTAGTTGTGAAATAGAGAAGAGGATCTAGAACTCATGTTGAATGATCCATTGTGTTAGTAAGGTGTAAAAGGCAGGACCTCTGCTGAGAATGAGGAGGTAGGAATGACATAGAGGGCTTGAGGAAAGTAGAGAATATTTGTACTAGGCACTTAGAAAATGTGATAAAAATCAACCAGAGAAGCATAAAAAAGGATTGCTATGTAGCAATGAGGACCTAGTGAAAATTAGTTAACACAAATTTATAGTGGATCCAATCCACAGACTATTTTATTTGATCTAAAGGTATTCAGTAGTAATAATTAGGAGTGGATAGTTGGTGGACTAATACAGGGATGAGATTGGCAAAGCATGAGAAGGGAATTGTATAGAGGAACAAATGAACCTTCAAATGTAGAGAATCGTGTAGAGATGAACTGGCCAATTCTAGGGTCAAAAGTGAAGAAGAAAGTGAAATGAGAGCATGAACAATTGTTTGGAAGAGCAATGATGGATGAAGGTTGCAATGGGGTTGAGGAATAAGATTAGGAAGAACTGGTCCTCTAGGACAGGAAGTTGTCATCTGTTGGAGGAAGGGCAGAACTCTGGATCTTAGCAGATAAACAATTACAGATGATGTTGAAAACTAGGGTAAAACAAGCTCATGCATCACCGAGGTGGAATAAAGATGCAGATCATGGGAATTGGAGTGCTCGATGGCCTGGGAGGCCAAGATTTTTAGGGCTTATCAACATGAAGACTGGAGACCATGAGTATATGGGCAGTGGTTGGGGGTAAGCTGATCTTCTTGAGAAAGGATGGAGAATGACCTCGGAGCTTGTATATTACAGAGAGGAGGTTTTGGTTAAGTCCATATAGATGAATGGAGCAGATACTGAAGATGAAGTTGCTAAATAACAATGGGAGAAGTAGAGTTTTGGAAGTGTAGAAGAAGGAGTATGTTTGCTTCTCCTCCTCATCTAGAGGGTCAGGAAACGGGAAGCTACGGATACAATACTTCCAGAAAGAGCCAAAAATGGAATTGATCATGAAAGTTGCATGTTGAAACTAGAGTTCTTCATGGGTAAATTACATTGATGTCACTGATATGTAAGTCAGTCTGGCCATGGAACTAAGATGACCTAGGTTCAAGTCCCATCTTTTGTTCCTACTGGCTATGTGACCCTGGACAAGTCATTGAACCTCTCAGTGCTCTAGGCAACTCTCTTAAGACTATGAGTTATGGAGAAAATGCTGACCTGTATCAGTAGAGGAGGGCTTCATCCAGGAGTTTCATTGTTGAGTTTTTTTCAGTTGTGTCTGACTCTTCATGACCCCATTTAGGGTTTTCTTGGCAAAGATACTGGAATAGTTTGCCATTCCCTTCTTCAGTTCATTTGACAAATGAGGAAACTGAGGTTAAGGGACTTGCCTAAGATCACACAGCTAGTAAATGTCTAAGGCCAGATTTGAACTCAGATCTTCCTAACTCCAGGCCCTAGCACTCTATCCACTGTGCCACCTAGCAGTCCTAGGAGTTCCCTTTACATCTTCCCCATCACTCCCACCCAAAAAAAAATCCCACATGTAGTCCCAATCCATACCGAAGCATTATTGGTCTCTAAAGTTTTCTGAACTTTTTTTTTTTATTCTCCTCTGCTACTCCTGGTGGAAAATGGAATCAGCACACATTAAACTGTGTGGGATATCAGAGAAATGGAAAGCAATGTTCTTCACTAAGTCAAATTGGTTTCTCTTTCTTCTTTTTTTGAGAGCAATAAATTCTTTGGGGCTGATTTCAGTTTTTGCTTCTAGAGTATGGATTAGAGCAGGTTTCTGGCAATGACAACTCCTGGGTTCTTGTTTCTGCCATTAATTTTCCCCTAGTCTGTGGTTTATGGAAAGTTGTCTGCATTGTATGTATTTCCTTTGGTGAAAATTATTCCATTAGCTCTTCATTTTGCCATTAGGACCTAGTATGCATTTTCAGAGGATTTAGGCTGGGATATATATGAGTTGGGAGGATGAGAGGAGTGGAGACAAACCAATATGAAATCTATGCCATCTCTATACCTCTTTGCTTATTGGGCTATACATACATACATACATACACATATATACATATATATAAAATGGACAGATGCCTTTCTTTTCTCCTGAGTCTGTAATCTGAGACCAATGACATGTATGCAGACAATTAAAAAAAATAAGTTTATTTATTTAATTAATTAGTTTAGAATATTTTCCATGGTTACATGATTCATGTTCTTTCCCTCCCTTCCTCTCACCCCACTCCAGACAAATTTTTTAAAGTACAGAAAACTTAAAAGCATAAATACATAGAGACAATGAAATATTTACACTGCTTACAAATAAAGGCTCGACATATAGGAAAAAATAATGTAGTGTAATGGAAGGAATATTGGTTTTAGACACAAAAGATGTAGGTTTAAATCCTATGAAAGTATTTTCTAAACTAAGTTTTTCTTTTTCTCTTTCTTTCCTTCTTTCTTTTTTCCTTCTTTCTTTCTTTCCTCCTTTCTTTCCTCCTTTCTTTCCTCCTTTCTTTCCTCCTTTCTTTCCTTCTTTCTTTCTTTCTTTCTTTCCTCCTTTCTTTCTTTCTTTCTTTCTTTCTTTCTTTCTTTCTTTCTTTCTTTCTTTCTTTCTTTCTTTCTTTCTTTCTTTCTTTCTTTCTTTCNCTTCCTTCCTTCCTTCCTTCCTTCCTTCCTTCCTTCCTTCCTTCCTTCCTTCCTTCCTTCCTTCCTTCCTTTCTTTCACTTGAAAGGCAGAGTAGAATTGAAGATAAAGCCCTGGACTTGGAGTCAGGAAGACCTTTGTTCAAATTTCAACATTGCTACTTACTGGCTATATGACCTTGGGCAATTCTCCTAGTTTCTCTGAGCCTCATCTTTGAAATATGAACATAATATCTGTGGTTTTCTACCTCCCAGGATTCTTACAAAGCTCAAATGAAATAATATAAGTAAAATGCTTTGTAAATTTTAAAGTGTTATTTAAATGTCAGTTACAATTAAATCATTTCTCTGAGGCTTAATTTTCCCCATCTGTAAATGGGGATAATAATACCTATTAACACACCTCACAGAGTTGTTTTAAGAATTGTGCTTGGTAAAATATTATACAAATATTGTTGTTGTTCAGTTGTTTCAGCTGTGTTTGACTCTTTGTGACCCCATTTGGGATTTTCTTGCAAAGATGCTGGAGATGTTTGCCATTTCCTTCTCCAATTCATTTTACAGATGAGGAAATGGAGGTAAACAGGGTTAACTGACTTGTCTGAGGTAACACAACTAGTAATGTTTGATGCTGGATTTGAACTCAGGTCTTCCTAACTCCAGGTCCAGTACTCTGTCCATTGTGCCCCTGTATACAAATGTTAACTGTTATTACTTCTAGTGCCATGAGAGAAAAGGCAAAATGGTATTTGGAAAGAACACTAGAAGACCTATGTGCAAATTCTGCTTCTGTCACTTAGTCACTGTGTGACCTCTGGCAAATAATTGACCTTCTATGGGTCTCAGTTTCCTTATCTGCAAAATGAAGGGCCAGACCAGGTGGTCCCTTTTAGATCTAGAGCCATGAGCCTATGACCTCCTAAAGAGAGGTATAGGAAATTAGTTCAATCTTAATAACCCAAAGGCTATCTCATGATATTAGATACTTATATTCTTGCTTATGGTCTTAATCTTGCCCTGTTACAGAAAAGAGAGAATGAGAGAGACTCAGATACATTAGTTTCTTTCTTTTTGAGTCAATATTTAGGAATCATGCCTCTCTTCTGAGCAGGCCAGCTCTTTCAATAAACAAAATAATATCTGTTTCCCCCCACAGAAAGAATAAAGTTTATCATTGTGATGAACAGTATTTACCTTTTCCATTTGCTCTACAAAGCAGACTCAGATGCTGTAGCTCCAAATCAGTTTTCCATTTTTGGAGTTTTTCTAGGAGTCTGCTGTGGTAGCACAGTGGAATGATTTGTAATGGTACAGATTTAGTCTGCAGTAAAGACTTAGCTCATTGGGGAGCCCAGTGTGGAGAAGTGGATATTGATTTTTAAAAAAATTTTATTAATGTTTTTTTAAAAATACCATAGATATTTCCTAACAATTCTCTCTGTCCTTCCAGAAATCCTTATAGATCTTCTTAGGAGATTTACATATATCATTTCACTTATATTGTCACGAACTGTTAAAACAGTTAAGCAAAGGAAATTGATGTTATGATTGAGAGGGTATGCATCCATGGTCCCCTAACTCTCTGCCAAGAAGGTAGTCATTCACTCTCTGAAATCAAACTTGCTCATTTCCCCCAAACTGAGTTTGATTGCCTTTTAGTGTGGTTTTCATTTATATTTGTGATAGTTATTGTGTGTATTGCTTGATATCTGTTGTCTTCATTCTGTAACAGTTTATACAATTAAAACAATTTTTTTTTTTTATGACCAGGTCTCTCTATCTCACTTATACTCATTTGCCCAATCCCACTGCTGATTGACATGGGAACTTTGACCTCTATTTTCAGTCGAGACCAGTTAGACCCTCCTTAGGCAACTGGGTGCCACCCCCTTTCTCAGAGGATCCCCATTTTGGTGCCAGACATGCCATTGACTTGGTCTACTTCAAAATTCAGAGTTCCTAAATTCAGGTGATCCACCAGCCTCAGTTTCTCCCAAACAGCAAAAATCACAGATATACAACACAATGTCCAGCAAGTCATATAGTTCATACACGTCTCTGAATTTGTTCTTTCTGACAATGCTGGCAACATTTCCTTATATTCATGCATCATAATCTTTTCCTCCATCTTTTCATGCCCATTTTCTTTCCAATTGTGCATAGGAAGCACAGATAGATGCTGAGTTTTATGATGAGAGCAGCTTCTCACAGATCAGGCCAAATTCTTTATCCCAACCTTAGAAATAACCCCTGTAATATTTCTTGCTGAAGTATGAATGTGACTTAGACAGTATATCTTGACTGTCACACATCCTCATTTTGGATGATTATTCTTGGAAGAGTTGGAATATGTTGTTATAAAAGGCTCCACTTCCCATAGTTACAGTCTAAGATGATTTTCTTCTGGAATGAAGCCAGTTTGTATGTGAAGAACCAGAACCCTCAGTCTTACATCTCCCCTAATTCCCTGAAAGACGCCTGGTCTACCCAGTCCTCCAAAGATGTCTTTTTCTTCTTCCATTCCCATTCAGAATGTCTGCCTGCATTTTCTCTACTTGTCTAAATCTTCTCCATCCTTCAAGGATTAATTCAAAGCCATGTAAAAGTTTTGGTCACCCCAGACTGAAGTGATTTCTCCCACCTTTTGAATCCCTATATGTCTGGCACCAGTTATTGGTCTGCCTTAATTATTATTATTATTATTTTTTTGCCTTAGAGCTAGTATACTGGCTAGAACAGAGTGAATGCTAAAGAACTATAATTTCTTATTGATTGATTAATAGAATAAGGGAAAGAGGATGCTATAATGGAAAGTATACCAGATAGAGTGCTAGACCTAGAACTGGGAAGACTTTGTTTCAAATCTGGTCTCAGACACTTTCTAGCTGTGTGACCCTGGGCAAGTCACTTAACTCCAATTGGCTAGCCCTTACCACTCTTCTACCTTAGAATCAATACTTAGTATCGATTCTAAGGCAGACAGTAAGAGTTTAAAAAAAAAAGAAAGAAAGAAAAGCAAAGAAAGAACATTAGGCTTGGGAATTAGGACCCTAGAGTTTGAATCTTGGTTCCGCCATTGACTACCTCTTTGCCTTTCAGTCAGATAATTTCACTTCTTCAGACTTTGGCTTCCTAATTTATAAAATGAAAGGATTGGATCAGATTAACAACAATAGCAATAATATAAATTAATTATATTTATGTAGTGTTTACTATGTGCTAGGCCTGGTGGCAGATGATCTCTAAGTTCTCTTTTTGCTCTTAAGTTCTATGATCAATGACTAAATTAGCTCCAAGGTGCTTTCTTGCTTTCTTGCTTTAACATTCAACTTAATTCATAGCATCACAGATTTTTAACTAGAAGGATCCATAAAGGTCATCTAGTGCAACACTCTTATTTTACAGATGAAGAAACTGAGGCCCATAGAAGGTAAATATCTTATCCAAGAATACACAAGGTAGTAAGTGCCCAACCAGGATTGGAAAACAGGTTTTCTGACGCCATATCTAAGTTCCTTTCCACAAACACTTACTGTCTACTATATGACAGGAATTATGTTGGGTTCTAAGAATTAAAGACAAAATCAAGAGGCCCTTCCTAATAGTCCAAATTCTACTTGAGGGCAAGGAACGATACACCATATATATTTGTTGTTGTTGTTTAGTTGTATCCAACTCGTTGTGGTCCCATGAACCAAAGCATGCCAGTACTATCCATGGATTTTTGTTTTGTTTATGTTTTTGGCGAAGATACTAGAGTGGTTTGCCATTTCCTTGTCCAGTGAATTAAAACAAACAGTGACTTGCCCAGGGTCACACAGTTAGGAAGTGTATGAGGCTGTATTTGAATTCAGGTCTTCCTGCCTCTATGCCCAGTGCTCTATCCACTAAGCCATCTAGTGGCTTCTACAATCTTTATACAAATAAATAAATTATGGGTTAATTTTAGGAGGGCAAAAACATTTAAAATTGTTGAGCTCAAAGAAGATTTCACAGAGGTCCTTCAAAGAAGATAAGAATTTGAAGAAGTTGAATTGGAGAAAGAGTTCATTCCAAATATGCAAGGATGGGAGGCAGGTTGTGTTCGGGATAATGTGGGCACATTTTTTCCTTTCAGAGAGCTGGTTGTTAAACTTTTAGCAGCACACTCCTGATCATATCAGTGGAGGAAGATAATGAAGAGAATAAGGCAGTCTGGTAAGATTATTTTGTCGGATATGTGTGGAAGATGAATTGGAAGGAGAGGAAAGAGGGAGACAAAATTAGGAGACTGTTAAAGTAATCCAGGAAAGAGTTGATGAAGATCTGAAGTTGGTGATTAATGGAGTTGGAGTCAGGACAAACGCAACTATAAATGTTAGCCATGTCGTAGAGGAAGGATCAACAAGTCTTGGCAACTGATTGGATATGGGGGCGGTAGTGAAGGAGGGGAGGAGTCAAAGATAACTTTGAGTTTGCAAACTTGGATAACTGTTAAGAATGGTGGTGCTCTGAACAGAAATGGGGACGTCTGGAGAAGGGATGGGTTTATGGGACAATGATAATTAGTTTTCTTTTGGAAAATTCACTTATCAGAGAGGGAGAGAGAATAGTCTCAAAAGGATTATAAATTTGAGTGACTGTAGGTGCCTTCAACAGAAACAGGGATGTCTGGAAGAAGGAAGGAGTTAGGGAAGATGATGGGTTCTTGTTTTGAATGTGTAGAGTTTAGATACTGATGTACATCCTGGGTGGAAATGAGGGCAGGAGAATAGACAGTAGTACTTGTGGTGGAGATTCAAGACTGGAATTTTAGTAGAAAGATTAAGTCTAGATACACATACTTGGCAGTCATCCACATAGAGAGTAATTGAATCCTTGGGAGTAAATGAGCTCATAAAAGAAGGAAAAGTGTAAAGACAGAAGAGGTTCAGGGTAGAGTTTTGGGAGACATCTATATTTAAAAGTAGGATAGAACTAGCAAAGAAAACAGACTTTCCTCCCTCCCCCCAACCCCCACCCAGGCCTTTAAAGACCTCACCTTCTGTCTTAGACTCAATATTGAATTTTAGTTCCAAGGTAGAAGAACAGAAAGGGCTAGACAATAGAGAATAGAGAATTTAAGTGACTTGACCAGAGTCACACAGCTAGGAAATATCTGAAGCCACATTTGTACCCAGGATCTCCTGACTCCCAGCCTGGCACTCTATCTACTGAGCCACCTAGCTGGCCCAGGGAATCCAGTTTTTTACTTTCACAACTAGGTTATAAATTCTTTGAGGACAGCCATCTATTTTGTACTTCTTTGTATCCTCTGTAGCAGCCAGCATGATCACTAAACATCACATAGATTTTGTTGATAGATTGTTGGATGAAGTAAAATATCCTCTAAGGCAGGAGTTCTTAATCTGGAACCTCAGACACCTAAGGGGCCAATGAATAGATTTCAGGGGGTCTGTGAACTTGGATAGGAAAAAAAATTGCATCTTTATTTTCATTAACTTCTAACTGAAGTTAGTTTCCTTCAATTACTTAACAAACATTATTCTGAGAAGGGGTCCATAGTTTTCACCAGTCTGCCAAAGGGGTACAGGCCAGAAAAAAAGACCTCCAAAATAAAGAGACATTTAAGGTTCAAGTTAATTCAACAAATATTTCTTAGGCATCTACTCTGTATAATACAAGTCACATTACTTCAAATTTTCTTGTTTTGAGTATAAAACAAAATATAATCCATACAATAAAGCTTATAATTTCTTTTTTTAGAAGGATGGATAAATAAGGCAAGTTTATTTTTCTAAATTAAAAACTGGATAATATCTTGACAAACCTACTTACTTTTGCCAAAGAAAAAGAAAACACAAATAACAAAATTAGAAAGGATAAAGGAGTTATCGCTATACATTTTTCAAAAATCTAAAGCTTACAGTTTCTAAGGGGAGATATGACAAATATACAAATAACACCAATACAGGCCATAAGATATATATATAGGAGTAATCTAAACAAAGAGTGTTATGAGAGATTTTAGAAGGAAGAGATCTCTTTTAGTTGAAGGACTGAAAAAAGTTTTGTGAAAAAAGTAGCATCTAGAGGCAGATAGGTGGCTCAGTGGATAGTCAGGCCTGAAGATAGGAGGTCCTCAATTAAAATCAGGTCTCTGATACTGCCTAGCTGTGTGACCTTGGGCAAGTTGCTTGACCCCAATTGCCTACCTTGCCACTCTTCTGCCTTGGAACTGATAATATTGATTTGAAGACAAAAGGTAAGGGTTTAAAATCTAGATGAGAGATAACCAGATAAATAGAGTGATTGAAGTGGGGACAAACAGATAAGGGAGAGAAGAGACACAAGTGTAAGAAATATAGAAATGGAATGAATATTGTGGAATGGATGGCATTAGTAGCCAATTGGATATGGAAGTGAGGGAAGAGGAAAAGCCAAAAATGACCCTCAGAACTTAATAGTGGAAGAACGATTTTTGCCATTAATAGAAATAGATTCAGAGGAGGTGGGTGTTTGGGGAGATAGTTGATAAGTTCAGTTTTTGACATGCAGAGTTTGAGGTGTTGGGAAGACATCCCTATAGGGATGTCCAGCAGGTTGATGAAATCCAGTCCAATTGGGGCAGCCAGGTGGTAGAGTGAATAGAGCACCAAGCCCGGAGTCAGGAGGACCTGGGTTCAAATGTGGCTTCAGACACTTCCTAGCTGTGTGACCTGGGCAAGTTACTTAACTCTCTTTGTCTAACCCTCATCCTTCTGTCTTAGATGTGTGCACAGAGAATATAAATGCCTTGAGGGGCAAAGACTGTTTTTCTTTAGTCTTTGTACTTCATGGTCCACCACAGAATCTTGTGCCTAATAGACAGTTAATAAATGATTGTTAAATTGGATTGGATTTCTTTTTTTCTTTGTTTATAAACCCTTTCTGTCTTAGTAACAAATCTAAGTGTTTAGATGATAATTTGAGGCGGGAGAGAGCACAAAGAGCTAGAAGAATCAGGAAAGATTTCCCATGGGAAATGGCACCTGAGTTGAGCCTTAATGTAAACTAGAAATCCTGGGGTGGGTGGGGGTGGAGATGAAGGTAGAGTGCTTTCCAGACATGCTCATATAAAGACAGAATGGCCAGAAATGGAATGCCAGACAACAAGCAGGCCAGATGTAGAGGGTATAAAAGGGACTAATGTGGAATAAGCCTGAAAAGGTAGGCAGGAGCCAGATGGTGAAAGACTTTAAATGTCAAACTAAGGAATGTTTATTTTATTATCATAGAGGCAATAGAAAGTCACAGAAGATTCTTAAGCAAGACCAGCCTTAAGCTAAAGGAAGATTTTTTTTTCACAGAAGAAAAACAACTGTTTGATCACATGGGTCGATGGGGATATGATTGGGGATGTAGACTCTTAAGTGATCACCCTAATGCAAATATTAATAATATGGAAATAGGTCTTGATCAATGACACAGGTAAAAGTCAGTAGAACTTCTCGTTGGCAGTTGGGGTGGGAGGAAGGGAGGGAAAGAACATGAATCATGAAACCATGGAAAAATATTCTAAATTAATTAATTAAATAAAAAATTTAGGTCAAAAAGGATTATTTTTTTCTTTATTTTCTAAATTCTATTTTATTTTATTTTCAGTTCCAAATTCTCTCTTTCCTCATTTCCCCTACCTATTGAAAAATCAAGGAAGGCAAACTATATTGTATAAAGCATGCAAAATAAATTCCCATATTAACCATATCCCCAAAAAAGAAAGAAGAAAGTATACTTTAATCTGAATTCTGAGTCCATCAGCTCCATTTAGAGGTGGATATTGTGTTTCATTATGTCTTTTGGATATGTGCTTTGTTATTCAGTTGATCAGTTACTACATTTTTAAAAGATAATTTATCAGGGGCAACTAGGTAGCTCAGTGGATTGAGAGTCAGGCCTAGAGATGTGCAGTCATAGGTAAAAACTGACCTTAAACACTTCCTAGCTGAGTGACCCTGGACAAGTCACTTAAACCTCATTGCCTAGCCCTTACTGCTCCTTTTTTGGAACCAATATACAGTTTTGGGTTAAAGATGGAAGATAAGGGATTTTTAAAAAAAGTAACAAATAAATAAAGTTAATTATCATGACAATATTGCTGTTACTATATAAATTGTTTTTCTGAAACTTTCCCTTTTGTCATTTCTTAAAGTATTCCAATATATTCATTTACCATTGATGGGCATTCCCTCAGATGCTCATTCCAATTCTTTGCCACCACAAAAGAGTTGCTATTAATATTTTTTGTATGTATGAGTCCTTTCAGGAAAATTACTTTGAAATTTGTATGATGGGTGGAGTGGAACAAGGACAAACAAAAGCCTGAGAGTCTAATTTAGAGACTGTTATAATAGTCTGGGTGAGAGGTGATGATGATTGTGTAAGTAAAGAGGAGGGAAGGGCATAGGGGTGAGAGGTTTGTGGAGGTAAAATTGATGAGATTTAGCAACTAATTGAACAAGGAAAGGATAAAGAAAGGAAAGAGTAAATGATTCTGAAGTTACAAGCTTAGATGACTAGAATGAAAATAGTGGCCTCAATAGAAATAAAAAAAAAATTTGGAGAAGGAACGAGTTTAAGAAGGATAATGAGTTTTGAGATTGAGATGACTACAGAGCATTCAAGTGGAAATGTGGGACTGGATAGAGCGCAGGGGATGATGGATCAGAGATAGAAATATAAATCTGGCAGTTAGTTACTTAGAGTTGGCCACTGAATCAATGATCACATCTTTATGATTTGGTCACCAAAGGATAAGGTCCTGTAGGAATAATGTTTGTTGTGGTTGTTGAGTCTTTTCCATCATGTCTAACTCTTCATGGCCCCGTTTGGGGTTTTCTTGGCAAAGATCCTGGAGTGGTTGCCCTTTCTTTTTCCAGCTCATTTGACAGATGAGGAAACTGAGGCAAAGAGTCTGAAAGGTTAAGTGACTTGCCCAGGGTCACACAGCTAGTAAGTGTCTGAGACTAGATTTGAACTCAGGTCCTCCTGACTCTAGATCCAGGACTCTGTCTATTGCATCATCTTTCTTCAAGTATTTGAAGGGCTGTGAGATGAAAAGGATTAGATTTGTTTTATTTGGTCTCAAAGAATAGAATAAGTGAAAGCTGCCAAAAGGCACATTCAGCCTTGAAGTCCAGAAAAACTCTACTAAGAAATAGAATTGTCCAGAAATAGAATGGGCCTCTGTAGGTGAATAGTTTCTCTCACGGGAGGATATCAAGAAGAGGCTGAATACCTCCATATCTGTCAGATTCTAGTGAGGATACCTTTCAGGTATGGGTTGGGTAAATGGCCATTTCATATTTCTAAAAGTCTGTGGTTCCATAATTTTCATCTTATTTTTCTCCCTTATAAAATTAAAAGACTGAATTTGTGAAGGAAAATAAAGTGCTTTATATTATCATTTTTTTGTTGTTGCTTGATTTTTTATATCCATTTAAAAATGTACATTTTTCTGGGAGAACTGTAGTTTTCTTTATACATGAATTACATGAGGGTGTCAAGGAAAATCTTAGTGGAATCTAACAAAAATATTTTATACAACAAATTGTTTTTACTCTCTTAGTAGTGTCTGATTGTGACATTTGGAGTTTTCTTGGCAAAGATACTGGAGTAGTTTGCCATTTACCTTCTCCAGATCATTTTCCAGATGAGGAAACTTAGGCAAATAGGATTAAGTGACTTGCCCAGGGTAATCCAGCTAGTAAATGTCTCAAGCTAGATTCAAACTCAGGACTTCCTGACTCCAGGTTGGCACTCTATCCACTGAGACAACTTATACAAAGTAAGTTATACAAATTATTATTTCTAATAATGAATGTTAGGAAATTATCAAGGCTATAGAGAAATCCAGAATTTTAGGCAACCAGAGGGGAGAGTGTTAAAAAGAAAAGAATATTCATAAGTGAAAAAAATCAGTTTTAATTTATATTCTATTTGGATCAAAAAGCATCTCTTTAGAAACAGTGCTATTATGACATGGACTCATATTCTTACTCTGTTAATCTCTCATATCTTCATGTGACACAATATGGTAAAGTGGAAAAAATACTGGATTTGGAGTCATTGGACCTAGGTATAAATTCCAGCTTTGTTTGACCTTAAACAATTTGCTTTACTTTTCTGGGCCTCTATTACAGCAAATGTAAAATAAAAAGGTTGGACTTGATGACTTCTAGATTCCTTTCCACCTCTAAATTTATGATCTATAATCTTATGGAAGGTAGAAACCCTGTTTTCTCCACACTTTCTAGAGTATCATAGTACATATTATGACACAATCAAAAAAGTCAATGGAACTGGGTTCAAATCCTACATCTGACATGTAACTAACTGTGATGATTGTCACTTATTCATCCTGACCCTGTTTCCTTTCCTTTCCTTTCCTTTCCTTTCCTTTCCTTTCCTTTCCTTTCCTTTCCTTTCCTTTCCTTTCCTTTCCTTTTCTTTCCTTTCCTTTCCTTTCCTTTCCTTTCCTTTCCTCCCCCT
>NC_058130.1:184732419-184807123 GCF_016433145.1 Gracilinanus agilis | reverse complement strand
TTTCTCTCTTTCTTCCTTTCTTCCTTTTTTTCCCTTCCACCTTAGAGTCAATACTGTATATTGGCTCCAAGGCAAAAGAGTGGTAAGGGCTAGGCAATGGGGGTTATATGACTTGCCCAGGGTCATCCAGTTAGGAAGTGTCTGAGGCCAGATTTGAACCTAGGACCTCCCATCTCTAGGCCTGGCTCTCCATCCACTGAGCCACCCAGCTGCCCCCTGAACTCAGGTCTTTCTGACTCTGGGCCCAGAGTTTTGTCCCCTGACCTACCGACAGCCTAAAGAGAACAAAGAACCAAGTATTAGGGGCAGCTGGGTAGCTCAGTGGATTGAGAGCCAGGCCTAGAGATGGTAGGTCCTAGGTTCAAGTCCAGCCTCAGACACTTCCCAGCTGTGTGACCCTGGGCAAGTCACTTGACCCCCATTGCCTACCCTTACCACTCTTCTGCTTTGGAGCCAATACACAGTATTGACTCCAAGACGGAAGGTAAGGGTTTAAAAAAAAAAAAAAAGAACCAAGTATCTAGAAATTCTTCTCACTAGTCTGGCATCATGAACTTTTATCTGAACTGTTTCCAAGAGGTCTTCTGAGCCATTAAGAGAAGTCTTATATTGTCATCTTCCCTATTCTCCACCTATTCTCCCCAATGAGAGAGTGAAGACCTTGGGAGATTCTGCCAGGTCATAAATGAATGCTAAGGCCACCCTACCCTGGAACATTTTTTAGATCATTCCTCTGGCATCAGTGTAATGTTATACATAGACATCTTTACCAAATGGAGGAATGGAAGAGCATTCTTTGGTTTTCAGACACATCATTTAATTCCCTAGAATGATGTGTCTGAGAAGCAGATAATCATGACTTCATAGAATATTAGAGTTGGAAATGAACCGATGGATCATTTTACTGATGAGGAAACTGAGTAACTTATACAAGGTCACACAGTAAATGTCAGAACAAGTATTCAAACTTATGTCTAGCAAGTTCTTAGGCTTGGTTTTCTAGACTGGCTCAATCAATGAGCAATCCACAAACATTTATTAAATGCCTCCTTCATGCTGAACATTAAGCTAGGTAAACTTTGGGGAGATAATAGTAATAGCTAGCATTTATGTGATGTTCTAATGTTTTCAGACTCCCTTACAAATTTGATCTCATTTGATCTTCACAACAATCCTGAAAGATAGAAGCTATTATTATCCTAATTTTACAGATGAGGAAACCAAGGCAGACAGAGGTTAAGCAATTTGCCTATGGTCATATAACTACTGACTGAGATCAGAAACGAACACAGATTATCCTGACTCCAGGACTACTTCTCTATTCACTGGGCTACCTAGTTACCTATACAAAGTTTAGATCAGAAATAAGCTCTATGGATCCTGGTTTTGAGGACCTGATGGTTTAGGGGAGAGAGAAAATCCCCAAATACATCTATAATATACAATATCATGTAACTATGTATGCATAATATAGGTATAAGCAACTGTGTGTGTGTGTATATATATATATATACTTATACAGCTATATATATGTGTATATTTAAGTACATATACATTTATAAAGTAGTGCTATGGAAGGGAATAAAAGAAGACTTTCTGGAGAATGTGGCAGTTTAGTTGAACTTTTAAAAACAGGTAAAAATTCAACAGGAGAAGAAAATGGGAGACCAGATAGAGAGTAAATAGTAAATGAAACATAGAGGTATAAGAGGACAAAACATCTTTCAGAGACAGAAAGCTGAGCATAAAATAGTATGTGGAAAGGATAATGTGAGTGGGTTAGAGAGATATGTTTTAGAAGGCTTTGAAGATTGGACAAAGGACTTTACTTAAGAAGTAATAGGGATCCACTAAAGATTTTTGAGCAAAGGAGGAGCATGACTGGTTTATGATATCACCCACCACCCTAAAAGGTTCCCTATCACTGACCTAGCCCTTACCACTCTTCTACCTTGGAACCAATTCACAGTATGGATTCCAAAATGGAAGGGAATAGTTTAAAAAGAAAAAGAAAAAAAAAAGAAATTTTTGTTATAGAAGGCTTTCCAGTACACTAATAGAACTTAGCTGCTTGTTCTTATTTTTTGTGAAAATCTTGGAGTAAGCACAGATCTGTAATTTCCATTTGACAGACTTATTCGGGCCTGTTCTGTGTCGTGGTCAATCCCTATAAATACCTGCCCATTTATTCAGAGAAGATTATCGACATGTACAAAGGAAAGAAGAGGCATGAGATGCCACCTCACATCTACGCCATTGCAGACACAGCCTACAGGAGTATGCTACAAGGTAAGCCTTGGATTCCTTGCCTTCCAAGGAGCCTTCTGACCTCCTCTCCAGGCTGAGCCCGGGGGCGAGACCTGCCAGGTGGGGTGACAGGAGGAAGGTGGAACAGGGCCCTCCTGATCTTCATCCAGGAGGAGAGGAGGCGAGGGGAGGTTCACCTCGGGGAGATTTATTGCTCTCCTCGCCTGCCTCTCAGAGCCACACAGGCTTCTCCTGGCTGGGTCAGGGAATTCTTTGGCAGGCAGAGAGGGTCCCTGAATGTTGTGACTGAAAAAGGGAAAAACCAACTCTGAGCTCCCTCATAAGGCAGCCTCCCACGTGAGGAGGGCTAAAGGGCCCGAGTGGGAGGGGGGAATGGGTTGGGGAGCAAATAGCTTTGGCAAATACGGGCATAGACAAGTGCTGGGAGCCAGCTCTTGGGTCCTCACGAGAGAATGCTGTTCTGACTTCCTGTCTCTGCCTGCTGGGCCTGAAGTAGTGGTGGGCCTTGAATGTGGAGGGCTTGGCATAGACCCCCTGCCCCTCAGACAGAGGCCAGGGATCTCTTCTACTTTTAAGATCCTCCAGTCTTCCCTTCTTCCTCCACAGAGCTAAGCTTTACCTCAGTCAAGTGTTTGGCTAGCTGTGTGGTTTTTTTTTTTTTTTAAGAATATTATATTCTAATGGGAATGAATTAATTTAGATAGATAATGTATCTATTAAGGGCAGCTAGGTGACAGAGTGGATAGAGGACTGGATTCATCTTCCTGAGTTCAAACCTGACCCCAGACTCTTACTAGCTATATGACCCTGGGCAAGTCACTTTACTTTGCCTGCCTCAGTTTCCTCATCTATAAAATGAGTTGGAAAAGTAAATGGCAAACCCCTCCAGTATCTTTGTCAAGAAAACCCAAATGGGGTCACAAAGAGTCAGACATGAATAATCAACTAAACAACAAAAAGAATTTATTACAAGTTTAATAAATCTAGGCATTTTACTCATCTAAGACCTCTGGATGTTATTGGTGGGTGCTTATGCTGTGGGTGGTAGGTAACAGGTAGAAGTTGTTTTTCCGAATGTAACTACTGTCTTTGGACTCAGTCTTTGGTCTTAGATGTCCTTAAACCTGGGACAAGGAGGCAGTAGAAAGAGACCCATTCAGGTATTGTCCAGAGGAAAATGTTGTGTATAAACTAACAAGTGTGGAAGGGGATAATTTGGGTTCTCTGTGTGTGTGTGTGTGTGTGTGTGTGTGTGTGTGTGTGTGTATTTTTAAATAACCCTGACCTTCCTTCTTAGAATCAAAATTGTGTGTTGGTTTCAAGGCAGAAGAATAGTAAGAGCTAGGCAATAGGGAATAAGTGACTTGCCCAGGGTCACACGGCTGGGAAGTGTCTGAGACCAGATTCAAACCTAGAACTTCCCGTCTCTAGGCCTGGCTCTCAATCCACTGAGCCTCCCAATTGCCCCTGTTGTGTTTTTGTTTGTTTGTTTTTGTTTTTGTTTTTTAAGAAAAGGGAGGTGGAAGGATGAGCCGAGCTCCTGGAAAATCAATCTGGTGAGGTCTGGCCTCTTAGGAAATGGGTCCCACCAGTTTTGTGGAGGTCATCCCATCCTGCAGGAGTTCAGGAGAAGCATGGAAGAGCCATTGCTATTGAAAAATGAAGCAAAACCACAAGGAATGTTGACCCAAGGATATTGGCACTACTTGGGAGACTTGACTATTATTTTTGCATATGCTATAGTTGGGGGAGGGTCAAGGGGAAATAACGCAGCCCAAATAGATCTCTGAGGAAATGATCAGAAAAGTTAATAATGTGAGCAAAGGCACAGGTGAATGTAAAGAACATTGGGCGGGAACTCATGGAATAAAGTAAGTTTGTGTTAAGAATATGGTGGCCACTGATAAACCGCATCAGGGGAGCTAGGTGGGAGAAGCAAGGAGGGGAGAAGAAAACTCCACAGACCAGGATTCATCTCATCCTTCAAGAATAGAGATTTAGCCACTGAAGTGTGTGGTCACTGAACCTCTAGGACTGACAAGAAAACATGAGTTACTTTTGGTGGGGGAAGGGCAGGAAGTCTCTGGCAGATGTACAGGACTCCCACCCCAGAAACCTGGGAGCACAGGCGGATGGCAGACATGTGCCAGAATTTTTACTCCAGTTTGTTCTTTTGAAATCTCAGGGGCATAGAGGTTGGGAAATTGGAGTTAAGTGAAATAATACAATAAATATGATGAAAGCACAATTAGCCTTCAGTCCTTCTGGGTACTTTCTTCCCCCTGTTGTCCCTAAGTCCCAGGAGGTAGGAAGGCAGATAAGATTACGCTCTGACTGTGGAAAGGAAACTTGAATATTTTTCAACAGTCCCGCTACTAAGTGCCAACAATAAATATCTTTTCTCACCCAATTACAGTCAAACTAATATAGCCACTCTTCAAAAGAAAAAAAAAATTTTTAAAAAGACAGACTTTATGAGCCAGTAATTCTCCCTTTTTGGTCTCCATAAACTTAGGTTCATCTCTCTCTCTCTCTCCCTCACTCTCTCTCTTTCTCTCTCTCCCTCCCTCCTTCTCTCTCTTCTCTCTCTCTTTCTCCTCTCCTTTTCTCCCTCCCTCCTTTCCTCCTCCCTCTCTCCTCTCTTTCTCCTTCCTCTTTCTCTCACCCTTTCTCCCTCCCTCTCTCTCTCTCTCTTGCTCTCTCTCTCCCCCCTCTCTTTCTCTCCCTCTATCTCTCCCTCCCCTAGTCTCTCTTTCTCTCTCCCTCCCTCCTTTCTCTTCTCCTCTCTCTCTTTCTCCTTCCTCTTTTTTTCTCTCTCTCCCTCTCTTTCTCTTTTCCTCCTTCAGCCCATCCTCCCTCACCCTTGCTCTACTCTCTTTCCCTCTTCCCCTTTTCATTTTGCTTAACCTAGATGAGAGTGGATCCTGTCACAAGGTATCAGAATCTCTTCATTTTCCTGATCTTGTTGTGACAGCAATAGATGGATGAGGTCATTGCTAGTAATGGCAAACTTGCAAATGCAGCTGCTTTATTAACCCCTGGTAAACTCAGAAAGATCAAATTCACTTCAACAAATATTTATTGAATAGTTGTATGTGCTAAGAGATATGCAAAGGGATGCCAAACACTGTGCTAGGCACTGGGAGATATATAAAGTGATGTTCTCTCAGCCCAGTCACCAGGGAAGCAGCATAATATAGGAGAAAATCAGCAGATCTGGGCTTATAGCTCACTTCTGATACTTACTGCCGATAGCCTTAGATCTTCTCTGAGCCTCAGTTTCTTTATCTGTAAAATGATAGACTTGCAGTTCTTAGCCTAGGATCTGTGAACTTAAAAATACACACACACACACACACACACACACACACACACACACACACACACACATATATATAGATGGCTATTTCCAATATAATCAGTTTCCTTGCTAATTCTTTAGATTTAACTTTATATATTCGAAACATTACCCTGAGAAGAGGTCCATAGACTTTTATAGGCCCACCAGAGGAGTCCATAAACCAAAAAGGTTAAGAATGGCTGGAATAGAGTCCCTTCAAGCTCTAGATCTATTATTCTCCAATAGTACAGTTTATTGAATACAGTAGTGGAGCTAGGTGGTATCATGGATAGAGTACTGCACCTGAAGTCAGGAAGATCTGAGTTCAAACCTAACCTTAGATACCTACTAGCTGTGGGATGGACCCTGAGCAAGCCACTTAGCTCCTGTCAGCCTCAGTTTCCTCATCTGTAAAATGAGGGTAATAATAGTACTTACCTACTATGAGGATCAAATAAGATAATATTTGTTAAGTGCTTTGCAAATCTTAAAGTGATATATAATTATTATTGCTATTATTGTTGTTATTTGCAATCTATCTTCCTCCAATAGAATATAATCTTTTAATGGAAGAGAGTTTCATTCGTCGTCTTGTTTCTCCAGCACTTGTCTAGCTTAATGCCTGGCATGTAGTTTGTTGACTGATTCGTGATCAAGTAGAGGGTGGAACCTCTCAGGGTCACATAGCTAGTAAGTGTCTGAGGTTGGATTAAAAACCCAGGTCTTCCTGATTCCAAGCCCAGTTCTCTATTCTCAAGCTACTGTGCTACCTAGTTGCCTCAAGTAACTATAATCAAATAAAATATTGCCAGAGAAGTGACATAATGGATCTGGACTCAGGGTCAAATTCTGCCTCTGTCACTGACTAGCTGGGTGACCCTGGTAAAGTCACTTAATCTCTGTTTACCTCAGTTTTCTCATCTTCAGAGAGATGGTAAAAAAGAAAAAGGAGTGTACATTGGGGGTATTAGACTAGATGGACTCTAAATTCCCTTCTAATTCTAAATCTAGGATTCTGTGATCCTAGGAAGAAAAAAGTGCTATGTGAGGTCTGAAGGGGCAGAAGCATTGTTGTGGGGGTCAGAGAAAGCATTTGGCCTTTTCCAAGAAGACATTTGAGTTGAAAGAGTGGATAAGAAGTAGGTAATAAGGAAAAGGAGAACATTTCAGACAAAGAAATAGAAAAAGTGTCATCTGGTATGACTGCAGTGTAGACTATATTGAAGAAAAAAATGGGAAATAAAACTGACAAGGGATCATGGGGCCAGGTCATGTAAGGCCTTAAATGCCAGGAAAGTTTATCCTTAGTTAGTTGGTAGTCCGTTAAGAAAAGAGTGAAGACTTTTGAACAGAGGAGTTTCAAGACTAGATTCATGCTCAGAGAGGATGAGTCTGGCAATAGTGTGAAGGATGAAGGCTGGAAGACCTTTTGTAAATCTGTTGGAAGGCTACAGTTGTCATGTCCATTCTTTGTGATCCTGTGGATCATGACACACCACTGCTGCCCATGTGGTTTTCTTGGCAAATATAATAGAGTGGCTTGCCATTTTCTTCTCCAGTTCATTTTATAAATGAGGAAACTGAAGCAAACAGAGGTTAAGTGATTTGCTCAGGGTCACACATCTAATAAGTGCCTGAGGTGAAATTTGAACTCAGGTCTTCTTGACTCCAGGTGCAGCCCTTCTATCTCTGAGCTGCCTAGCTCCTTCCATTGTAATATTTTTAGATGGGTGGTAACTGGTTTTTAGATGGGTGGTAACTGGAGGAGTGAGGTGGTACAGTAAATAGAGTTCCAGTCCTGGAGTCAAGAAGATATGAGTCTGAATCTGGCCTTAGACACTTACTAACTGGCCAAGTTGCAGTACCTTTCTTTGTCTCAGTTTCCCCATCTGTAAAATGGGGATAATAATAGCACCTACCTCCCGGGGTTATGGTGAAGATCAAATGAGAGAATAAATCTAAAGTGTTTAGCACATAGTATAACAGGTGCTAAAAAATTATTAGCTATCATCATTATTGTAACTAGGACAGTGGGAGTAGAGAAGAGGGAGCAGATATAGGAGATCATGGAGAAGTGAAATCAATAGATATTGATAATGGCCTAAAGTGAGAGAAAAAAATCATCAGTCATACCAAGTTCCCAATATGGGAGGCTAGAAGATTAAAGAGTGATATGACTAAGCGAGATGGCTAAATCAGAAAAGGAGCAGGTCTAGGGGAAGAGATAAAAGACTTGGCTGTGGACTTGTTGAATTGAAGGTCACAACAAATTCTCCAGATGAGTGGCTGAGACTGAGAGGCCAGGATTGGAGATGCTGACTTGGGAGTCATTGGCATGGAGGTGGTAGATGAAGCCATGTGTAAGAAAACCCTAAAAAGGGTCCTGAGGAGTCAGATATAACCAAAACGACACCACCACCACCACCATCACCACCACCACAACAACAGTGGACAGCAATTGCTGATAGTGGAGTCCTTGGACCACAAAACCAAAATGCTTTCAAACTGACCCACTGGGAGCAGCTAGGTGGCTCAGTGGATTGAGAACCAGGACTAAAAATGGGAGATTCTGGGTTCAAATTTGACCTCAGATACTTCCTATCTGTGTGACCCTGGGCAAATCACTTAACTTTCATTGCCTAGCCCTTACTGCTCTTCTGCCTTGGAACAAATACCTAATTTCTTTCAATCTCAACTACTTCATTTATAAAAATTGGAGGTGTTGGAGCAGATCATCACAAAGGTCTCTTGTGTCTCTCCATCCATCTGTGGTCCTATAAAATGCAATGGAAGGAGTAGATTTCCCATGTCCCAGGAAATGACAGCCCAAGGCTTGGTGGTATCCTCCCCTAAACAGATTTGTGGAATTAAATTCAACTTTATCTCATTTTTTTTTATTTTTTATTTTTTTTAAAACCCTTAACTTCTGTGTATTGGCTCTTTGGTGGAAGAGTGGTAAGGGTAGGCAATGGGGGTCAAGTGACATGCCCAGGGTCACACAGCTGGGAAGTGTCTGAGGCCAGATTTGAACCCAGGACCTCCCATCTCTAGGCTTGACTCTCAATCCACTGAGCTACCCAGCTGCCCCTTTATCTCAATTTTATAAGACCTTTGGCCAGCCTTTCCTTAGCCCCGCCTCTCTCTAGCCACTCACTTCTTTTGCCTTTATTATTTTTTAAAGCCTATAGAGCTTCTTTTGGGTTTGCTCAATGCATTTTGTGGCTCCACCCAATCTCACCAAACTCTTGGTTCCTAAGCAAACTACAGTAACATCTTACTGCCCAAATGTGAACCTCCCTCTCAGCCCCCAAAGAAATGCCTTGGCACTTCTGGGTTCCATAGAAAGTGATAGGATCACAGATTTGGACTTGGAAAGGCCCTCAGACATCATTTAGTCTGATCCCTTTTTTTATAGGTGAAGAAACTGACGTCCAAGGATACTAAATCACTTTCCCAAGGCCCCATGGTCATGCTGCCAGTGGGATTTGAGCCTGGGGCCTCTAACTCCAAATCCAGATCTCTTTCTTCTGTATCACACTGTCACATATTCTGTTCCCTGCCCCCTCCCACCCCTCCACCCCCCAAAAATCCCCACTTAGTCTCTCTATTGACAAGATCTTCAGTAGAAGGTGTGTTGGCAGCCCCAGGCAGATGCAGCAGCTATGGCTGTGTACACAGCCACATATACCCCAAGATAAATATTTAGTTTCTTGTATATCTGAGGAGGGATAAGATGTATGCTATATATACAGACTACGTAAATAGACTTGCACCCACAAGATTCAGTCAGAAGTTCTGTCTCTCACTGTTTATTTCTTGGCATTATGCCTATACCCCTGAGAATAGAGTGTGAGTTTTTTTTTCTCTGGAAATGGAAATGGAAATACTATCTCAATGGCCCAATAGCATGCTTGTTAGTGTGATTGGTCGCCAAATTGCTTGAATTTCTAGAACTAGGTGAGAGTGTAGTAAAGTCTCAGTGAATATCTAATTAATGAGGAGGATTTTGAGTTTTTGACACATTGAAACCAATTTCCTCTGTATTAATTTGCACTCATCTGAGGTCACCCCACTCCAACTGGCTGCTGGGTTTATTTGTTTGGTCCAAAATTAAAAAAAAATTAAAAATATATGAAGAGATATTTTAGAAATGAGAACATGAGTTTTAAAACCCAGGACAACTTGATAGAAATGAGCAAGTCTGAACAAATAAAAAAGAGGTCCTGAGTTCGAATATGGCATCAGACACTTCTTAACTAGGCAAGTCACTAGACCCCCATTGCCTAGCCCTTACCATTCTTCTACCTTGCAACCAATACTTAGTATTGATTCTGAGATGGAAGGTAAGGGTTTAAAAATGTATTTTTTTTCACCAACAAATAGAAAATGACTCACACATAGGCAACAAGAAGGGCTTTACACATTTTTATTTAACCGACTGTATTTTAGTCACCGTAATATCTTCTCTCCAGATTAAAAAAACAGTACATTGTTTTCAATTTGAGGTTTTTTATATTGTGCTTTGGATAGAATAATTACAATAGCTAACATTTATATAGCAGTTACTCAGTGCCAGGCACTTTATGTATTTATGTAAATAGTGCTAGGCACTTTATAATTATTATCTCATTTGATCTGCAGAATAACCCTGGGAGGCAGGTGTTATTTATTATTCCCATTTTACAGAGGAAACTGAAGCAAATAGTGCATTAAGTGACTTGCTTAGAGTTACATAACTAGTAAGTCTTTGCAGGCAGATTTGAATTTGGATCCTTTTGAATATGTTCTTTCTTTTTGTTGTTGTTGTCTGACTCTTTGTGGCCCCACTTGGGGGTTTCTGGGCAAAGATACTAGAGTGGTCTGCCATTTCCTTCTCCAGCTCATTTTACAGATGAGGAAACTAAGACAAACTGGGTAAAGTGACTTACCCAGGGTCACACATCTAGAAAATGTCTGAGGCCAGATTTGGACTCTGGCCTTTCTGACTCCAGACCAGAAGCTTTATCTTCCTATGTCTGTTTCATTTCCTCCAGTTATATCAGTAATATAGCAATGGCTTGAATTTGGAGTTTGGGTCTGAAGTTTACAGTATGGCTTTGTGCAAATCACTTCACCTCTTTGCCTCAGTTTCTCTTACCTGTAAAAGGTTGTCCAGAAGACTTGTGACAACTTCCCAGGGTTATTGTTACAGAGAATCCATTGTAAACCTTAGAATGTTACAGAAATGCAAACTGTTACTACTCTTATTAATTATTATTTATTATTACTGGCTAATGCTAGATGTTGCTAACACTGTGATTATGACCGAATCCTGCTGTGCGCAGAACACACCAAAGAAGTTTGGAACAGGAGAAATATGTAACAGTAAAAACGTCTGCCCACAGGCTACTTGTGGAGACATAATATACACTGTTGGAGAATGTTGAAGAACATTTACAAGAGTGTATACATTTCCTTTCCTAAAGGCTTTCGGTTTGGGAGTGTTGATTGACTGGTAATGTGAAAGAGGGGTCAGGCATGTTCTGTTTAGCCCCAGAGAGCAGACGTAAGAGCCGCAGGGTGAGAGTTACAAATCACTATAAAGAAACACTTCCTAATGATACAAGCTGTCCATTGGTAGAAAGAGCTACCATATAATGGAAGCCTTCTTATAGAGGTTGTATAACTTGTCAGAGGTGTTGTAGGAAAGGGATAGAGGTTGGACTAGATAATCTCTAAACCATGGGATCCTATAATTGATTTTATTTATTCATTTTTAAATCCTTAGCTTCCATCTTAAAATCAATATTGCGTATTGGTTCCAAGGCAGAAGAGTGGTGAGGGTTAGGCAATAGGGGTTAAGTGATTTGCCCAGAGTCACACAGCTAGGAAATATCTGAAGTCACATTTGAACCCAAGACCTCCCATCTCTAGGCCTGGCCCTCCATCCACTGAGCCACCCAGCTATCCCCAGGCCTGATAATTTTATAGGTGAGACCTTAGATTCCTCAAGTCTAGGGATACTTAATTAGAGGTTGGAGAACCCCCCCTCCCCCAAAAGGCCTCTAGATAGTTGTTAGGGGATTGTGACAGTTGAATGGGGAAAAAATTACATCTTTATTTTCATTAAAGAATAAATGAAACTTAGTATTTCCTTCAATTATGAATGTAAGCAGCAAACATTCTGAAAAAAGGGGTCCATAGACTTACCAGCCTGCCAAAGGGGAACCATGACACACAAAAAAGGTTAAAAATGCCTCATCTAAGCTACCACCTTCTCCCACGCCTAGAATTCTCTCCCTCCTGATCTTTGCCTCCTTCAAAACTTAACTAAAATCCTACCTTCTGTAAGAAGCCTTTCCTGATTTCCTTAATGCTAGTGCCTTCCTTATGCAATTATCTCCAATTTATCCTACTGGAATCTTTTTTTTTTTTTTTTTTTTTTTTTTACATTTTTAAACCCTTAACTTCTGTGTATTGGCTCATAGGTGGAAGAGTGGTAAGGGTGGGCAATGGGGGTCAAGTGACTTGCCCAGGGTCACACAGCTGGGAAGTGTCTGAGACCGGATTTGAACCTAAGATCTCCTGTCTCTAGGCCTGACTCTTAATCCACTGAGCTACCCAGCTGCCCCTACTGATATCTTTTGGACACAGTTATTTGCATATTGTCTCCCTCTTTTATTGTGAACTTTTCTAGGCCTGGGACTACTTTTATCTTTCCTTGTATACTCAGTGCTTAGCATAATGCCTGGCACATGAATGGGTCATTAATATATATTGAGCACTTAATGCCAAGCACAATGCCAGGCACTGTGCCAAGGGCTGGGAATACAAAGAAAGCTCTCAAGGAGTTTACAGTCTAATTCGGGAGCCAACATGCAAACAACTAACTGTAAACAAGACACAGACAGGATAAATTGGAGATAATCAACAGGAGGAAGGCACTAGAATCCAGAGGATTCAGCAAAGGCTCCCTGAAGGACATAGCATTGTAGCTGGGTCTTGAAGGAAGTCAGAGATTCTAAGAGGTGGAGATAAGGAGACAGAATTACAGGCATGGGGATAGCCGGCGAAAATACCCATAGTCGGGTCAGCTAGGTAGTGCAGTGAATGGAGAACCAGACCTGGGGTCAGGAGGACCTGGGTTCAAATCTAGCCTCAGATACTTCCTAGCTGTGTGACTGGACAAGTCACTTAATCCCCATTTCCTAGCCCTTATCACTCTTCTGTCTTAGAACTGACACTAAGACCAAAGGAAAGGGTTTAAAAACTATGCCCAGAGTCTGGATATGGAGTAGAGGAACAGTACAGAGGCCAAAGTCTCTGGATAGTAAGTACTTAAAAAATGCTTGTTGATTTGATTTGACTTGACAGATGAGGAAACTGAGGCCTTGCCAGGTATAGTGACTAAGCCAAGATTCCCTCCAGATAGAGTTGAAAACATATTGGATCTGCAAGAAGACTTCATATGCTGGCTTTCAGTCAGCAAGTCATTCTTCTCTGGACCATAGTTTCTCAATTTGTCTAATGTGGAAATTGCTCTAGATCCTTTCTAGAGTCCTACTTTTCAGTCCATGATCCTAAGCTCCTTCCAAATTAGACATTCCATGAGTCCTGGCTCTGCCAGTAATCAGACCTGGACCATTATACAAATACCAATTATTCACTTTTATCTAGCACTATAAAGTTTACAAAATCCTTTCCACACAGCAATCTTGTTGGGAGGTTAAATAGGGCAAGTTTTATTCTCCCCACTTCAGAAATGAGAAAACTCTGAATTATATCCATGGCCACAGTCCTAGTCAATACTAGAACTGAAATATAACTCCAATTCTCTTGAACTCAATTCTAGGATTATTTCTATTCATTGTACCACCTCCCTCTAGCCCTCAGTTTTCTAACTTCTGGGGAGTTCAGTTTCCTTGCCTATCAAATAAAGGGAATCTGGGAGATGATGCCCAATGTCCCTTTCAATGCTGACATCCTATGATTCAACATCTCTTTGGGAATTGTTTCCAGATATTGTGCCACATTTTAAAAAAACGTATCCTCCATGTTGGTATAACCTAGAATTATACAATCTCAGAGGTGAAAGAAAACTTCTCTGGAAATTGGAATGCCTTTCTTTCTCTGTGTCCTCAAAGACTGGTCAATCAGTTTTTCTGCTTGAAAATCTCCAGAAATAGGAAAACCTTCGTTCTCTAAGAGTAGATGTGTTTTCTAGAAAGATCTCAAAGTAATTTAGAGCCCAGTCTGATAAAATGGGAATAGTTAATCTGGAGGTAAGAAGATTTAGAAGGCACACGATCATTATTCTCAAATGTTAGGAAAGGAATCAGATTGATTTGTCTTTGGCTCCAAGGGATGAAATCAGGTCTAATGGGTGCAAGTTTCAGAGAGTTAATTTTTGGTTAATTCTAAGAAAAAGTTACCTAACAAACTTATTAAAATGGAATGGGTTGCCTCAAGAAATCTTCAAGTGGAAGCTTGCCTGGTGTATAATGGAGGGAATTCTTACTTCACATAGGGTTTGGACTAGATAATCTCTGAGGTCCCTGCCAACAAACAGGATTCTCTTATCCTGTGACTGATTGACAGGCATTTGGCCATCTTCTGAAACCTAAATGGGGCATCTGAAAAAAAACAAACAACTAGCTTCCTTATTTGAGGGAATGTAGTGACTTGCCCTTCTTAGCTATCTACCTCACATTCTATTTTTTTTCTAGTCAAGTCTTCACAAATAGGCTTTGAGTCTTTTAGATCATAGGTCAGCAAACTGCCATCCAGGAGCCACTAAAACTTTAAAAATATAAATCACAGGAAATACAAAAGCAGGCAGTAAGCAAGATTTGTTCCTAGTACAATGCCTGGCACGTTGGACCTTAATTAATGTTGGCTTAGTGAT
Organism: Gracilinanus agilis; assembly: GCF_016433145.1. Lineage (NCBI taxonomy): Eukaryota > Metazoa > Chordata > Mammalia > Didelphimorphia > Didelphidae > Gracilinanus > Gracilinanus agilis. The sequence goes on along the minus strand of NC_058130.1, from coordinate 184,792,631 downwards.
TGAGGAAAAAAGGAGGAAGGGAAGAAAATTGGAAAAATGGAACGGAGGAAAGGAGGAAGGATGGATTGGAAGAAAGGAGAAAGAGAGGGAAGAAAGAAAGGAGGAAAGAAGGGAGGAAAGGAACAAAAGGATATATTGCTTTGGTAACACTTTCATGTATGAAGGACAGATTATTATTTATAATAAAAACACCTTTGGAACAAGCTCACCGTGGAGATTCTGGGAATATCTTCCATGATAGATAGACCAGGGGTATCCTGGAGATAGTTTGTATGAGCTCCCAAGAGCTGATAGTTAAACTTTTAGTATGAGCATTTATACTGCAGAACTCCAGAAACCCATAAGCTCTATAAATCAGGGCCCAATTCCTTATTTTCTTGATTGCTTAGATTTTAAAAAGTGATGGAGAGGCAGCTAAATGGCTCGGTGGATAGACAGTGAGGTTTGGAGATGAGAGGTTCTGGGTTAATATCTGGCCTCAGACACATCCTAGCTGTGTGACTCTGGTCAAGTCACTTAAATCCCCATTGCCTAGCCCCTACTACTCTTCTGCCTTGGAACCCAATACATAGTGTTAAATCTAAGACAGAACGTAAGGGTTTAAAAATACAAAGTTTAGTTAAAACATGGCCCCTGCATCATGGAATCTATAGTCTATTAGGAGGATAATATAAAAAATCATATAACTATTTATTGTTCAGTCATGTCCAACTCTTCATGATCCCATTTTGAATTTTTATTTTTTTTTGTTTTTGTCAAATATACTAGAGTAGTTTGTCATGGATTCTAATATGGAAGGAAAGGTTTGGGTTTTTTTAATGTGATGAAGAAAATGTTAATAATGTAAGTTAAATTTAAGTTGTGATGGAAGTATAGTTTTGTTGCTTTTTGTTTTTTCAGAGATTCAGTTGTTAAACATTTACCAGCATACCACCTGGTAATGGTCTTATTAATTAATGCTCACATCTGTCCCGCATGAAAATGAAAGCCACATATTAGCATTGAGGATCTGTTCCTAGCTAGCATCAGACTACCTCTCTATTAATATGTTTCTTTTTAAAAATTTATTTCTCCTTAAAATTTTTTAACATTTATTTTGTTACTATTATTTAGAAACCCTTACCTTCTATCTTAGAATCAATACTATATACTGGTTCCAAGAAAGAAAAGCCATAAGGGCTAGGCAATGAGACTTGCCCAGGATGACACAGCTAGGAACTGTCTGGGGCTAAAATTGAACTCATGATCTCCCATCTTTAAGTCTAGCTCTCTATCTGATAAGCTGCCCCTTAACATTTTTTTTTTAAATTTGAGTTTCAAATTCTTTCCTTCCTATCCCCCCTTCCCTATCCACTGAGAAGGAAAGTATATTTATTCTTTTATTTCCCAGGACAAGCAATAGAAATGACATGCACCTGAGTTTCTGGTGGCAGACTTGGACCTGAAGGTCTCCTGATAAATAGCTGTCCATGGAAAAGGAGTCAAAAGAGGAAATAGAATGAATTTCATTTATAGATAGAGCTAAAGTGTATAAGAGCTCTACAGCGACAGGACTCCCTAGCTAACAGACTTCTTTTTCCCTGGGTCCCAGAGCCTCCTGGCATGGGAATTGTACCCTTTGGGCAGTCTAGCCTGGAATGAGTCTAAAGCAGCAGGAAGAGAGTGAGTAGAGCTCGAAGCTCTATTTTCTCCTTTTATGGTCAGGTTGCCAACTTGCTGTTTCAGAGTGATAAACCATCAGATTATGTTTGTGATCAGGCAGAAATAGCCAAGTCTGTTGGGAGCTGAGGGCCCGCCATGGTTCCAAGGGCAGGCTGGAGGAGGGAGCTGAGAAGGGTTTTGCCAAGTCACTTCATCTCCTGGGAAAACTCACCATCTGTCTCTTCTCACTAGGCTTTTTGAGATGCTAACCACTTCTAAGAGAGTGAGAAATCCAAGTCTGAAGGAGAGATTAGGGACTCCTCTTTACTTACTCAGTTGTTTAGAGTTCTAGAGAAGGGGAGGAGGAAGACAAGAGGAATGAGCATGGGTTTGGGAGCCTGGGAAGCATGGAGAGCTGAGATGAGATGTCTTCAAAAAAGCACAAAGGCTCAGGTGTCTTGGAAGCTGGTGGTAGGAAGTTAGTCTGCTGCTTTGTTGAAAGATTCCTTGTAGCTAGGAGACAACAAGAATGATTCTCCCCATGTCAGAGACAGGAAAACTGAGCCTTTGGGAGAAGGCCCCTTGGTAGAATTTACCCAATGTCACATAGGGTAAGTAGGGGCAGAAGCAAAATTCAAACCTAAGCCTCCTTTTCAGGAACCAAAATCAAGCCAGGGCTCAAGAAATAGATGAAATAGGAAGCACCAAGATATCTGAGTCTGCTTTTATTTTCTGGGCCCAGAATATTCGTGGTTTGATAACTATGGGGAGTATCAATTTCTCCCATTAAACTAATCTCAGATGGCTTCCCACGCTTCGAACCAGTGCATTTCAGATGGGAATTTCCCAGGCCATAGGTCTCCTAGCTGTCTCCACTGCTAAGCAGCCCTCTAGCATTCCCAAGTCAGTCCCCTCCAATCACTCTCTCTGGGGTCCTGTGAAGTGCCCTCTGGCTAAAATTTGGCATGCATAGTCCTCACACTTTGGGCATAAATTTTTTTGATGAGTGGGAAAATTATTTCACTTTATCACTGATGAAAATGGATTAAGAGAACTTGTTTGTCTCATAATCACCACTGCTTTCTCAAAATAGTTGGCCATCTTTGGCATCGTAGTCCATTGTCATAGGAGCCTGTCTATCAGTGTGCTGGGATTTTTCCGGCCCTTCACTCTTGAATTTGTCTTTATTTGATTCTTTTTATAAATGGACTTTTGGCACTGAGTAGAAATAGAAGGGCAGAGAAGATTACAGTACAAGTAACTGTGGTTGGGAGGTAACACTTTAACTGATGGAGAAAAACAGCATTTTTTTTGGAGGCAGCATGTTAAAAAGGATAGAAGGCTATCCTTTGAGGCTTGCCAGACCTGGGTTTAAGGCCTGCCTCATACAGATTAGCCATGTAACCCTGAGTAGGTAACTTAATGTCTTTATGATATGGGCAACTCTCTAACACTATAGGTTACAAGCCACTTGCCAATCTATGTTGGTGGAGGGAAGTTTTCCCACTGGGAATTTTCTAAACCGACCTCCAAAAGTTTCCAAAAACTGTTACAGTTGATAGAGATGGCCATCTCAGGGTGTTGGCATTCTGTTTTTATTGTTTGCACTGGGTCAGGGTGATGCCTTTCTCTGATTTTTTTCTATCTCTTTAAGAGATAAAATATTTGTTCTATGCCTGTCTCAAGATTTAAAATTCTCATTTAGACATTTAAGATGCCTAACCTACAAGCCTGAAAAGGACTCAGATGGATTTGAAATTGAGGATTTTTATTTTATTTAATAAATTTTTTGTTTTGTTTTTACTAATAAAATTGAGGGGGAAAGTAGTTCAGGCTTCCTCTCTTGGATCTAGTCCTTCTAGGGCTGTGGCTGCTTTCTTCAGCTTGACAAGGTCTTATCTTCCTCTCTAGGACTTTTAATCCCCTTCCTACTCAAGCTAAGGGGCTGTCTTATCAGCTCTGAGGCTTGAAGTTCAGGCCTGCTGGGCCTGAGCTTTTCAGCATCTCTTCCCTGGTCCCCACCAACACTCAAAAAGCCCTGCCAGCTCCCTGAAGGAATTTCCTAAATGAAAAGGGATGAGAAAGGAGAGAAAGAACAGAAGTAAAAATTCCCTGGGCTGTTTTCCCTTCCTTTGGGAAAACTTTAATGCCATGTGATTCTTCCATGAACTAGATCTTCTATCACTTGGGTGAAGGAGTTAGTAATAGGGGGTTGGTTTGGTTTTTGCCCGTGGGACTGTGATCAGATTAGAATGGCCGGCCATTTGTGAGTAGCTGGTCTAGGAACTTATAGCGAAAACAGCCTCATTTGTCTCTCTAACTCATAAACCTCAGACCAGTAGGCAGATTCAGCCCCAAAATTTTATGTAAACTCCCCAGTGGGCACACTATATACAGTGTTGGTTCCTCTCCCTGCCACCCCTCCAGCCTTTCTTCTCACTATTCCCTACTAGTAGACTTCTGCTCCAGACACTTCTGTTGAGTGGGCCATTCCTTTTGCAGGGAGGAGATGTTTGCCTATCTAACCTCACCTGGCACAGATCACTCACTCATAACCATTTGTCCACATGCCACTTCGTAATTGTTTTCATGTCATCTCAAGGATCTGTCTTCTTAAGATCCTGAGGACCTCTATGGTTCAAAACACATCTTTTAGTTCTTTGAGATTTCCCACCAATACAGTGGATGGCCAGTAAATAGTTGTGGACTATCAGAAGTACTGATGGCTTATTCCCTTATAGGAGTGTTAGGCCTTTCTAGGGGTATGGAAAGGTACTTTTTTTTTAGAAGTTGGCTGCCCAGGATCTCAGCTAAGAAGGAATGCTAACATATAGGAATCTGGAGACATTTGAGAAGTACCTAGATGTAGTGTATCCAGGATTCTTATAGTCCTCTGACAAGGCTGCTCCTGGCAGCAGGAGCTTGGAGTTTCTTTTTGGGGTTGTTTGTTGACTTTCCCCTGGGGCTCTGAGCTGAGTCCCTGATTTTCCCTGGGGCTCTGGGCTTGGTCCCTGGCTTTCCAAGGGCTCTGGACTTGACTCTCAAGGTCTTGGCCTCATCCTCTTTGAGCTAGGGATAGTGAATCCTTCTCACTGCTTCCCACAGATGTGGTGAGGCCAAGCAGGAGCACAGGAATGAAAAGTCTTTAAAGTGGCATTAAGAGCTCTAAGTCCTTGTTTGATTCTAATTCATGGGTTTTTCATTTTCTTTTCACAGACCGGGAAGATCAATCAATCCTGTGCACGTAAGTGAAGCCACTGTTTTCCAAATATTTTATGAACATGTACACATGTTTTTTTTTTCTCTCTCTCTGACTTTCCCTCCCTCCTTCCTTCTGATTTTTTTTAACTCTTACTTTCTGTCTTAGAAACAACTATAGAACAGAAGGGCAAGGGCTAGGCAATCAGGGTTAAATGACTTGCTCTGGGCCATACAGCTAGTAAACCTGAGGTCAGAGTTGAACCTAGGTCCTCCTGACTCCAGGCCTGGTGCTCTCACCACTAGCTTCCCCTTGTTTTCTTTTTTCTTTTTGAATAAAATGTACATTTCTATATACAAATTAAAACAGAAAAATAGGTTTCTACATAAAACTACAATTCTATCTTATGAACAGTTTTCTTTTAAGTATATAATAACCTCAAAATATAACTTTTAAGTTTTCCTCTTTGTTCCCTTCTGACTTTCCTACTATTCTCTAAAGCAGTAACATTGTAGTTTTCTAAAATTAAATTATTTATTTAAATTAACAAAAATCTTTCTCTCTTTCCTTCTTTCATAATAAAAAGAAAAGGAAAAGAAAATACTTGTAAGAACTTTGCAAAATCAAAGAAAAAAACACTTTTCCTCATTGGCCATGTCTAAAAAATATGTCTCATTCAGGCCCTTGAGTCTAACACCTCTCTGGAAGGAGATGGGTGATAGACTTCATTATGGTCCCTCTGAAATCATGGGTGATCATTGCATTGATCAAAGTTTCTAAATCTTTCAAAGTTGTTCATCTTTACCATGTTACTATTGTATAAATTGTTCTCCTGGTTCTACTCACTTCACTCTATATCAGTTCATAAAATTTACCTAGATTTCTTTCCTTCTGTTTGATTTGCTTAGGTCTGAAACCAGGGTTATTCTACTATCTCTGTCCCTGTCTCTGTAACAGTTTGGTTTTTTTTAAAAAAAAAACTCTTACCTTCTGTCTTAGTGTCATTTCTAAGACAGAAGAGCAGTAATCAAAGTTAAATGACTTGGCCAGGGTAACCGGGCAGGGAAATGTTCAAGACCAGATTTGTACCCAGGTGCTCCTGACTCCAGGTCTGGTACTTTCTCCAATGTGCTACTTTGCTGCCTCCTTTTCAGTTTTTTCGAGATCTGGCTCCTCCCATGACTCTTTCACTGTTTTCTGCCTCCCTGCTTTTTTGAAGTTTGGTTTTTCCCAACAGAAAATCCATCATTCTCGCCACCTACACAATTGTTGAAATTTGACTTTTTAAATGACTATGCCCCAGAATTCAGATCATTGGATTCTTCCCTAGAGGTTTGGGAGGGGAAAGGGTTAGCATGTATGAGAGGAAGGTGAAGAGAACTCTACTTTTTTGCCTATTTCTGAGGAGAAAGGCCAGAATTAACCATTGGAAATTGCCTAAGGACTTGATATAATGTGAATCTTCTGAGCCTCTTATTTGGAGGCCACCTGAAAATTGAGCTCTGTTGAATATCAAGGATGAGGAGAGAATGGAGAATAAATCCCATCAGTTCTGTTGCTGAGCTTGAAAGGGGCCTTTCCAGTGTACCCAGAAAGAAAGATTGGGGCTGAAGTTCCTGGTTCTAGTAATTAAGTCTTTTTTTGTTTTTTGAAAGTTAATCAGAGGCATTCATGAATGATATTTAAGAGACTAAACTGATTGTATCAGAGACTAAAGCTAACATGAGTCACCTAGAGATAGCTCCCCTCAGGTCCCAAATCTGAGCTACCATTGGGTTGCCAGGAATGAATACAGAGACAGGTGGGACACAGATCTCTGATCCCAGAGGCTATGGATAGGAGTAACTGTCTCCTCTCTAGGAGGTGACTCACCATCAACAGCTGGCTCTTGTATCTCTCCCAGGGTCAAAGTTGAGCCCCATAAAAAAATGCACTGTTTCCGATGGACTATAGATTACTGCTTTTCTTCCTTTCCCTGAATAAGTACTTTGTCTTTCATGTAGGGTGATTAATGGATGGCTTGTTCCCCCTCTGGACCAGGTCCCCAATTAGTTTGTTTTTCCATTTGGGTCAGTTTTGTCTTCTTTTAAAAAAGACGACACAAAAACAAACAGAAACATCCTAATAATTGCTCTTGGGCTTTTTTTAGGTGGGAGAGTGTTCTACCATTCCCACTCCCATGTAGAAATTATTTTGAATGTTTTATAAGTATATAAATTATATATAAAATGTTCAAAATAATATAAATCTGAATATATATAGCTTGTGTGTACATTTCTTTATATATATACACATTCATACATATATAGTGTATGTGTGTGTGCATTTCTTCATTGGTCAATAAATGTGTCTGTGTGTATATTATATATATATATATGTATAGTATATATGTATGCATTTCTTTATCCCTCTATATATACATTGTCTCCATCCTGTGCTGTAGTGAATGAAATGGGTAGAACCAGGAGAACAATTTCTATAATAATAATAATACCATAAAGACAAACAACAAAAACTCCAGAAGACCCATAATGAAGCCTATCACCCATCTCCTTCCAGATAAGTGTTGGACTCAAGGTGCCAAATAAGACATATTTCTTAGACATTGTCAATGAGGAAATGTGTTTTTTTCTTGACTTTGCAAAGTTGTTACAAGGGTTTTCTTTTCCTTTCCTTTTTATTATGAAAGAAGGAAGGAAAAAAAGCAGATTTTTGTTAATGAACATGAGCTCTCTGAAGGCAAGATGTTTTCATTTCTGGCTTTTGATTTTTGTACCTAACATGGCACCTGGCATATAGTAGTCCTTTAAAAATGCTAATGGAAATAAATTGTACACAACTAAACCACTGTTGGAAATAACAGATTTGAAACCAGGACCTGTTACCTCTAGGCCTGACTCAATCCACTGAATCATCTAACTACCCCCCCCCCCCGCCCCCATCCCTCTTCATTCTAGTACCTTCCCTCTGCAAACTATTTCCAATATAGCTGTGTGTAGCTTGTTCAAACTTAGTGGTTTTCATGTTGTTTTCCCCATTAGAATGGGAGCCCTCTGAGGGCAGGGACTGTCTTTTACCTTTTTTTTTGTAACCTCAGTGCTTAGCACAGTGCCTGACACATAATAAACATTCAATAAATGTTTTTTGACTAACTGACTCCTAAGGCTGGCATTAGGAACCAGAGAACATCAGGGCTGGCGTGATCTCTGACCTAGAAATGTACCCTATGTTTGGAGCCTAGACAAGGACTCAGACCAGGCCATTGCATTTTATTTTCTTCCGTTGTTTATCTTGGCTCCAAATAATCAGACAAGTGGGGACAGCATGTTAAGAGAAATGTAATTAACTCCTGACAGTCTTGGAATCCACAGAAAATTTAAAATCCCAAATTGGTTTCATCCTCTCATGGATGAAAGCACATCTGGAGACCACCTGATCCAGTTTTAATTGGCTCAGGGAATGGAAACATTTTAGGATCCCAAAATCAAGGAATGGCAGAGCTAGAAGGGTCGTTGGAGGTCATCCTGGCCAACCCAAACCTGAACAAGAATCTACTCCATAATATTCACACACACACCCCCCCCACCCCCCGCCCAAATCAGTGATTCAGCCTTCTCTTGAAAACCTTAAATAAGGGGAGATCTACTTATCTCCTGAGGCAAACCACTCCACTAGGTGTAATTCCAGGTCTGGAGCCAGGAAGACATGAGTTCAAATTGTCTTCAGATACTAGCTGTGTGGGCAAGTCACAACTTTTATTTGCCTCAATTTCTTCATCTGTAAAATGAGAATATTAATAACACCTCCCAGGGTCGTTGTGAGAATCAAATGAAATATTAAGTAATGAAGTACTTAGCATAGTACCTGGTAAATAGTAAGTGCTATATGAATATTAACTATCATCCATTATTATTATTACTACTACCACTAATAAGCTTCATAAAAACTGATTTAGCATAGAAATAAGGAAAAACTTCCTGATTATTATTATTATTAGCAATATTATAAAGATATAAGAAAAACTTTCTGACAATGTTGTTAATAATAATAATAATAATAATAATTGTCAGGAAGTTTTTCCTTTTATCAATCCTAAATTTGCCTTTCAAAGCTTCTATTCAATGCTCCCAGTTTTCCCTTCCAGAACTAAGCAGAACAACTCTATTTTTGCCCAACAAATACTAGAAGGCTCGTCTCATTCATCCCTATTAAAGTTTATCTTCTCTGATTCGCTCCAATGTCAAGATCTTTTTGGAACCTGACCCTATTGACCAATGTGTTAGCTATTTCTCTTACCTTTTTATTAATTGAAAATTTGGAAAGTAAGAGGCAACTAGTGGTTCAAGTGAAACGAGTACTGGGCCTGGAGTCAGGAATATCAGAGTTCAAATCTGGCCTCAGATGCTTCCTAATGATATGACCATGGGCAACTCACTTAATCTCTGCCTGACAAAACTGGGAAAGCAAATGGCAAACCACTCCAATATCTTTGCCAAGAAAACCTCATGAATGCTATAGTCTGTGGGCACATAAAGACATGGCTGAATGACTGAACAACAACCAATTTGAAAAGCATGCATTCCTACATTCATTCAACTTACTGATAAAGTTAAAAAAAATCACCCCACAAGCCAAGCAGAGATCCCTAGGGCACACTATTAGAGACCTCTCAGCTATATGGATGCATTCTGCCTGGGGAAAACCAGGGAAATCCAGAGGGATAACCACTTTGCTGTTAATATTGAATTGGAGAGTTGGTTGGTTGGCTGTACTTTGTACTTGAGGAAGACCAAAATGAGATCACTATATCAGGATCAATGTGCAGTGTACCCGATTGATTGATCACAACAATATGATCTCAGAAGGCTTTCTTATATGAACATCAGCAATGGAAATGTCTCTAAATTTGTGTATCTCCTGGTTCTTTTGAGTTACTGAAATTCTGCTTTGCTCATAGAGCATTGTGTCTTCTTTGATATGGGCATGCTATGCTGGATAGCATCTCCTGTGTCTCACAATCAATTTTAAAGTTCTTCAGAGAGACTGTGAGAATGTCTTTGTATAGCTCAGTGATTCCCAAAGTGGGTGCCACTGCCCCCTGGTGGGTGCTGCAGCAATCCAGAAGAGTGGTGATGGCCATAGGTGCATTTATCTTTCCTATTAATTACTATTAAAATTAAAAAAAATTAATTTCCAGGGGGCTAAGTAATATTTTTTCTGGAAAGGGGGCAGTAGGCCAAAAAAGTTCGGGAACCACTGGCTCGTCTCTGACCTATGTGGGAATGTTTGCCTTGTGAGAATTCTTTATAAAATAGTCTTTTAGGCAAAAGTGAATTTGATATTTGAACAAATTGACCAACCTATCAGAGATGCTCTCTCTGTAGTAGAGTTTGAATGCTTGGCAGTGGCTGTTCAGCTTGAGAAAGGACATCGGTGTTGATGCCTTGTCTTGCCAGGTCATTTTCAGAATCTTCCAAAGACAGCTCAAATGGAAGCAATTCAGTTGCCTGGTGAGACATTGGTAAACTGTGAACCCAAGAGTGTGAAGCATAGAATTCCCCTGGGGGAGGTCACCCTTACATGACAGTATGATAAATTGGAATGGGCACTAAATTTAGAGTTGGGGTCATGGGTTTAAATTTTACCTTTACAGCTAACTTGCCAGGTGATCTTGGACAAATCACTTCCATCTCTGGGCCTTAGTTACCCAAGCTATTAAATGAGGAGATTAGGCTAGATGGTCTCTATGGTTCTTTTCAACTCTAAATCTAAAGCTAAACTATGAATTGGGTAATATGTTCTAATCCTGGTTGGCATTTCTCATATGCACTCTGCTACTCCCTTCTGTGCAAGACTAGGATTATTTAAGCCTAGGGAACTAATGAGGAGAATGACCTGGTTTGTGGTGACTCTGAAACCAAAACAGGATTTTTCGGGTTATCAGATTATATGAACTGGCAAAAACATTCTGGCTTTGGTTCAGAGGTAATGACCCAACTCAGTAAGCCAAACAGACCCTGTGATCAGGAGTTCTTAGACAGTTTGCTAACTTTTATGGCTGCTGAAATTAAGGAAGGAAGACTGATATTTACTTCTAAGTGTGTGTTGGGTGTTTATTTATTTTTTATTTTTTTGTGTGTTTCCTTTAAAACATAATTTGGGTGAGGATGTAACCAATCTTAGACAAATTTCTTATTCTTTATGGGCCTCAGTTTCTTCATCTGTAAAATGAGGGAATTGGACTAGAGGACTATGAGGTCTTTTCCAATTCTAGATTTATGATCCTTGAGCAAATGTAGCAGGGTTAGAGTTAGAAATGTGGACTGGAAGTTGGTGATGCATTTTGTTGATCAATTCTTTTTCAGGTATGTTTGACTCTTTATGGTCCCATTTGGGCTTTTCTTGGCAAAGATACTGGATTAGTTTGCCATTTCCTTCTCTGACTCATTTTACAGAAGAGGAAACTGAGGCAAATGACATTAAATACCTTGTCCAGAGTCATCCACCTATTAAGTGTCTGAGGCTAGGCTAGATTTGAACTCAGAAAGATGTCTTCTTGACTCCTGACCCAGCGTTACATCATCTAACTGCCTGTATGCCAGACTACTTGAGCCTAAATGATCACTCATCCTGCTCCCAAATGATTAAATGCTCACTCTATACACAGCTCTGTTTTAGTTGCTATGGGGGAATTTGAGAAGGAGGGGGGGGAAGGAAACTTCTAGGGACAAGGTGTTAATGACGAGTCTAGTGGGTTTAGAGCAGTGGTGTGTATATAATGGTTGTCTTTAGTGCTCTGAAGAAGCCTCTGGATCACATCTCATCTCATTTTTAAATTATTGAAGGAAATGCTAAATTTCAGTTAGAGATTAATAAAGATAAAGATGTAATTATTTTTTCCTGTCTAAGTTTTCTGTGACACCTGTGTATGCCTAGGGGGAACATGGAGTTTTGGGAAGTATACTTACTTCAGCTTAAGAACTGCTGGCTCAAAGTCAAGATTTAAAAGCAAAAAAAGAGTCTTACTTACTATAGTCACTTACCTAGTGCCTTCACTTTGTAACTAACATTTTTCAAATTCTAAATAAGTGTTATAAAATAATAACCTTTTATAGAGAGCCTTCCTTTATCTTTTTAAATTCCACTGCATTTCTTCTTTAAAAAAAAAACAAAACAACCCTTACCTTCTGACTTAGAATCAATATTAAATATCTGTTCCAAGGCAGAAGAGCGGTAAGGGTTAGGTAATTGTGGTTAAGTGACTTGTCCAGGATCACATAGCTAGGAAATGTCTGACACCAGATTTGAACCCAGGAACTCCCATCTTTAGGACTGGCTCTCAATTCATTGAGCCACCTAACTGCCTTCTGCTTTCTTTCTTTCAATCATTTCCTATTTACCCTGTATATAATTTTCTTTGCATATATTTGTTTGCATGTTGTTTCTCCCAACAGACTGTAAGCTCCTTAAGGGCAGGGACTGTCTTTGGCCTCTTTTTGTATCCTCAGCACTTGGCATCGTGTTTGGCACATACCAGGTGCTTAATACATTTTTAGGGATTATTTTATTCTCATTTGAGAGACGGAGATGCTGAGGACTCAAAAGTTTGAGTAACCTGCTTAGGGTCATGTAGTAGAGAGCCTTTATTTCATAAAAATTAGGAAGTTATTGGGTTTTTTACTCATTTTTTATCTTAAAGTTGTCATTCAATGCTGACCTGTATACGTGATCATATGGTACGGAGGAAACATTCCACTTAATGAATCGCAATCATGTTTACAAGCTGAGTACAAAGCAACTAACAAAAAAAGATACGTGGTTGGCACAAGATTTTCACTTTGATCAAAATACAAGTGCTCTAAGCAAATCAGGGAACAAACATGAGGTTTGAAATGTTCATTGCTGTACACTTTGGTGGAGTTACAGACCCTTCCATCTTAGTGATAAGTCAGTGAGGTTAATATGTTGTTTACATAGTATGACTTTATTATCATTCTCTTAAGATGAGTTATAATAAATTAGCCAGACCCATGGAACAGTACCAGAGAGTCTCAGCTTAAAAACTGGGCCAGTACTAAGAAGAAAGCTAGACTGTTGTGAAAAGGGAAATTTAAAAAAGAAAAGAAACTGAAAAATAGCCAAGGATACTGAAACAGTAAGGTTTTCCTTTACATTATTACTCAGATTGTCCTGACACTAGCATTTGGAGTAAGAACTGGTGGAAATTCTGTGGGGAGACTGATACTCCGGTCCTTGCTCTAAGACTATAATAAATGGGAGATAGTGTAGTATAGTGGAATGTATGCTAGATTTGGAGTTGAAGGTCATGAGTTCAAATTTTAACTGTGACATTTACTGCCCTGGGCAAGTCATTTAAACTCTGGGGGTAAGATTTTCTTATCTACAAAATGTGAAGTTTGGCTAGATAAATTAAACTTCTAGGCAGGGAATTTTAATTTTTTTGTGTGTAGCGTATACTTTCTTGGGTGGCCTGGGTGAAATCTATGCACCTCTCTTCAGAATAATAGTTGTTTTTTTTAAAAACCCTTACCTTCTCTCTTAGAATTAGTAAATCAATTCTAAGTCAGAAGGTAAGAGTTAAAAGTCACTTTACCCCAACTGCCTAGCTCTTACTACTTTTCTGCCTTAAGTAAAGTCTAGGCAGCTGAGGTTAAATGATATTCCAGGGTGACAGCTAGAAAGTATCTGAGGTCATATTTGAACCCATGTCCTAGAATAATGTTTTTAAAAGCATAAAAGTAAAATATATAGAATTAGAAAGAAATCCAATTACAATGAAATAGTTATTAAAAAAAAACAACCAACTACTCAAGTTCACAGATTTCTAGGTTTGAAAAACAGGGAAACTGAGTGCTGAAGTGGGTGTGCCAAACTGTCATCATTTGGACTAATAGTAGGAATAATCCAAAAATTATTTGGTTTTGTTTGGGAGTGCTTTAAGTGAGTATTTTCAGCAGAACTAACTCCCTTATTATGCCTAGTTTAGGGTAATTTGATACCACTGCCAACAAAGCTAATGCAATCTCAATCTATTTGAAGACAGGCATTGGCTGAGATAACAGCCCCATTGTACTCTTCCTTTGGTCAGACACCATCTGGAATATCATGATCCATTCCATGTAGCACGTTTTTTTTTTAAAACTATTACCCTCTGTCTTAAAATCAATCAATACTAAGTAACAGTTCCAAGGAAGAAGAGAGGTATGGGCTAGGCAACTGGGGGTAAGTGGCTTGCCCAGGGTCACATAGCTAGGAAGTATCTGAGGCCAGAATTGAACCCATGTCCTCTGTTTCCAGGCCTGGCTACCCACTGAGCCACCTAGCTGCCCACCAGCAACACTTTAAAATTGTTTTTAAATTTATTTATTTTATTTTATTTTTATTTAAAAAAAATTTTTCCCCCATGTTTCCATGATTCATTTTCTTTCTCTCTCCTCTTACCTCCTCCCTCTAAGAGTCAAAATATGCAAAATCCCCTGGGTTGTACAAATGTTATCACTTGATACCTATTTCCATATTATTTACTTTTACTATAGAACTGAAACCCAAATCATATATCCATATAAACAAGTGAAAAGTCATAAGTTTTTCTTTTGTGCTTCTATTCCCATAGTTCTTCCTCTCAATGTGGGTAGCATTCTTTCTCATAAATCCTTCAGGAGTGTCCTGGATTATTGTATTGCTACTAGTTGTAAAGTCCATTACATTGCATTGTTCCACAATGTTTTACTTTCTATGGATAATGCTCTCTTGTTCTGCCCCTTTCACTCTGCATCAATTCCTGGAGATCTATCCAGTTCACATGGAATTCCTCCAGTTTATTATTCCTTTGAGCACAATAGTATTCCATTACCAACAGATACCACCATTTGTTCAGCCATTCCCCAATTGAAGGGCATATCCTCGTTTTCCAGTTTTTTGCAATCACAAAGAGCATGGCTATAAATATTTTTGTACAAACATTTTTCCTTATTACCTCTTTGGGGTACAAACCCAGCAGCGGTATGGTTGGATCAAAGGGAATGCATTCTTTTAAAGTCCTTTGGGCATAATTCTAAATTGCCCTCCAGAATGACTCCTCAGCAACACTTTTTAAGGAAACATTGATAATCTAAAACGAGTTCAGAGAAGGGAAATCAGAATGATGAAGGTCCTCCATCTCATGCCATATGAGGATCAGTTGAGGGAATTTAGGTCTTTTAGTTTGGAGAAATCTCAGGAAAGACATGGTTAGCTGCCTTGAAATATTTTAAATACCACCTTGTAGAAGAGGGATTTGATATATTCTATTAAATATATTTGATTTATTGATTTTGTCCCCAAAAGGAAGAACTAGGAGGAATGGGTAGGAGTTACCAAGAAGCAAATTTAGGTTTGACTTAAGAAATACTTCCTAAGAGTTAAAGCCCTCCCAAAGTGAAATTGCCTCTTTTAGGGAGTGGATTTCCCTTGGTTAGGGTTCTTCAAAAAGAGACTAGAAGCGGGCAGCTAGATAGTGTAAGGGATAGATCACCAAGCCTGGAATTGGAAGGACCTGGGTTCGGGGCCTAAGATACTTCCTAGCTGTGTGTCCTTGAGCAAGTCACTTAATCCCAATTGCCTAGCCCTTGCTGCTCTTCTGTCTTAAAATTGATATTGAGTCATGAAGTCAAGGGTTAAAAAAAGAAGAGGCTAAATGATCACTTCTCTGGTGTGGTTTTTTTTTTTTTTTTTTTTTTTTTTTTTTATTAAACCCTTAACTTCTGTGTATTGGCTCCTAGGTGGAAGAGTGGTAAGGGTAGGCAATGGGGGTCAAGTGACTTGCCCAGAGTCACACAGCTGGGAAGTGTCTGAGGCCGGATTTGAACCTAGGACCTCCCGTCTCTAGGCCTGGCTCTCAATCCACTGAGCTACCCAGCTGCCCCTGGTGTGTTTTTATAGGGATTCTTTCTGGGGTATTGGTTGGACTGCCCGGGGCCCTTCCAACCCTGAAATTCTGGGATTCTGTGAAGAAAGGACATTTTAAAAGGGCAAGGGGTGGAGAAGAGGAGCTAGAAACAGCCTAGGCCCCAGAGACTTTTGGAAACAGGCCATGGTTCAGAACACGTTTTACTTTCTCAGCAAAAGTAAACACATCCCCAGAATACCACATGGAAACTTTTTAATGCCATTGGGAAACACAGGGTTAAGCATCCTATTCCAAGAGTTGAGTTCCAGAGGCCCTACAGGATGGCAGGGTAATTAAAAAGGAAAGGAAGCCATATATGGCAATACTTCCAGGGACTTAAGA
Source organism: Gracilinanus agilis (assembly GCF_016433145.1). Classification (NCBI taxonomy): domain Eukaryota; kingdom Metazoa; phylum Chordata; class Mammalia; order Didelphimorphia; family Didelphidae; genus Gracilinanus; species Gracilinanus agilis. The sequence continues at coordinate 184,776,501 of NC_058130.1, read as the reverse complement.
AAGGAAGATGGGCATGGTTACCCTTGCCCAGAGAGAAAGGAGAAGCAGTTTAGAAGACTCGAATTACTAACTCTTGTACCAGAGAGACAACTTGGAAGCCAGAGATTGGGGAAGAAGGATTTTAATTTTTTCAAATTCACAGTGATCTGACTGGTAAATCGATTTGAAAATCTATTGGTCTGCTCTGATCAGAAGTTTGCCCGGGACGCTTTTTTTAAATCAATAAAACATCAAATTGACAATAAACATAGAAAAACTAGATTTCCCATCTTTGAGATTTCACTCCAAATCAGGGCATAGAACCCCCACAATTGAAAAGATAGGAGAAAAAATACATTCAGGGTAGGAAATTTAAAGTCTAATCCTAGAAAGGAAAGGTAGTGAATATCTATCTAGCTAGATATCTGTTGAGCTGGATGGCACAGTGGACAGAGGACCAAGAGTCAGGAAGACCTGAGTTGAAATCAAATTGTTTGGGGTCCTCAATAATTTTTTTTTACACCCTTACCTTCCATCATAGAATCAATACCGTGTATTGGTTCTGAGGCAGAAGAGCAATAAGGGCTAGGCAATTCTGGTTAAGTGACTTGCCCAGGGTCACAAGGCTAGGAAGTATATGAGGTCAGCTTTGAACCTAGGACCTCCTATCTCTGTCCTGGCTCTCAATACACTGAGCCACCCAGGTGCCCTAGGTATATTACCTTGAGCAAGTCACCTCAACTCTGTCTGCCTACCAGTTTCTTCATCTGTAAAATGGGGAAATAATTGCATCTGCTTCCCAGAGATGTTGTGAGGATAAAATGAGATACTATTTGTTAAATGCTTTCCAAACTTTAAAGTGTCATACAGTGTTGGGCTGGAGCCAGCTTATCATGAATTATTAAATTTTCTGTATAAACACATCTCAAAAATCAGTAAATGCTACAATTCATACCTTGATTTACTGTTTTGTCTAGGCTTGAGAAAAGTAATGGGGAAAGTGCTAGTAGTGTAGACTAAACTTAAACATGTGTTATGTGTATGGTCATTTATTTCCCCAGAGAGAGCAGAGTGTTAAATATTTACTAGTAGGCAGCTAGGTAGCACAGTGGATAGAGCATCAGGAGTCAGAAGGACCTTGTTTCAAATGTGACCTAGGAGACAAAATACAGTATTGATTCTAAGCCAGGATGGTTTAGAATTAATACTGTATTTTGGTTTTGAGGCATATATATATGCTTCAAATAAATAAATATACATATGTATACATATATATATAACTTTGAGCTCAATGTATACACACACATATATATATATATGTGTGTGTATGTATAACTTGTGCATTTGACATGTCTCAGTGTTCTAAACAGGACAGAATCCTTCCCTCCTCAAAAAAAAACAAAACCCCCAAAACTCTCATCACTCTCAGTCAGTCAAAACTCCTCTGGATGCCATACTAAGGTGTGACAGACTGAATTCTAGAGGGGGTTTTCAGGGGTGGGGAGGAGGAAGAGTGTTTAGGGGATGGAGAATGGTTATCGGAAAAGAGAAATTTCATCATCCAATTAAATGTCAAAAAACACAGTCTGGAGAGAAGCTTTTTAAAAAACCCTTACTTTCCATCTTAGAATTTTTACTATGTATTGGTTCCAAGGCAGAAGAGCAGTAAGGGCTAGGCAACTGGGGCCAAATGACTTGCCCAAGGTCACATAGCTGGGCAGTCTTTGAGGCCAAACTCAAACCCAGGACTTCCTATTTACAGGCCTGGTTCTCTATCCACTGAGCCACCTGGCTGCCCTCTTTGGAGAAGTTTTTAAGCTGACTAGTTAGTTCCTTGCTGCTCCCATTGGCTATTTCCCACCCTGACTCAGATACATTTTCCTCCTCTCCCTTGCCTCTCCATTACAGCAGGAATAGAGCAAGTTTGACAACCCTATTTATTTTCTAGACCTGCCATCTCATAGGTTAGGGAGCTTCAAGGACAGAACTTCTGCCATTGTAGATCTGTGCTTTTCTCTATTATATTGTCTTAGAGGTCCAAAGGGCATAAAAGTTAAATTACTTGCCCAGGGTCACAAAGCCCTTACATGTCAAGAGGCAGGATTGGAACCTGACTCAAACCAGAATGCCTTCTACTAGTCCAGACTGCCTTTGCCAACCCTGCTGTTGAAATCTCCCAGGCGGCAGGGGACATGACATGGATATAATGGACTTGGAGCAGGTGAAATCTTCCATCTGACAGTCAGTAGAGCTGGACTCTGGTCCCATTTCTGGTCTTAACTCACTCATTGTGTCAGCCAACATGGAGTCAGGAAAGTTGGGCTGTAGGTCTGGGAGAGGTCATCGGACCACTCAGTGTTTCAATTCCCTCTTTGGTAAAATAAGGAGCTTATGGAAGCCATATCAATGATGAAGCATGCTCTCTACTTCATGACAGAGAGGTGATATACAGAATGAAATGGACATTTTTGGATGTGTCCAGTGTGGGATTTTGTTATGTTGATTGTGCCAATTTGTTACAAGGGTTCTATTTCTGTACTTTCTAATGGTGAGGGGGAATGTTGGAAGGATGCAAGGGGCTGGCAATAGGGTTCTCCTCCCACAAAAGAAAAGAAAGGAGGGTCATGAGAATATTTAAAAGTGTACAGAAGAGAGGAAAAGGAAAGCCAGAAGAAAACATAGACAAATAGGACAAGTTTGAAAGCACACTATTAAATTTATTTTATACTTAAAAGGAATAGCAAGCACTTCTTAAAAGAGATTCACAGTTCCATGTACAAACCTCTTTTCTGTTCTACCTTATATATGGAAATGCTCATTTTACTTAGACTTTATTAAATCCTAGAATTTTTTTTAAGGTAAGAAAATAATAGGCAGATAGGTGGTGCAGTGGATAGATTGTCAACCTTGGGGTCAGGAAGAACCATCTTCCTGAGTTCAAATATGGCCTTAAGACACTTACTAGCTGTGTGACCCTGGATAAATCTCTTAATCCTATTGGTTTCAGTTTCCTCATCTATCATATGATATGGAAAAGGAAATGGCAACCAACTCTAATGTCTTTGTCAAGAAAACCTCAAATGGGGTCTTGAAAAATGGAAAATGACTGAAAACAACTGAATAACCACAACAAAAGAATACGAGAAGGTTCATCTAGATCAGTGGTTCCCAAACTTTTTTGCCTACCATCCCCTTTCCAGAAAAAATATTACTTAGTGCCCCCTGTCACATACTATCACAGCCCCTTACCAGTTATTCACCGCCCCCAAATACACCTGTGGCCATCATTGCTTCCCTGGATCGCTGCAGCACCCACCAGGGGGCGGTGGCACCTACTTTGGGAATCACTGATCTAGATGATCTATAAGATCCCTTCCAGCTCTGCAATTAAGGGTGTCTGTAGGGAAAATGATTTCCTTTCTTTTGATACAGTTTTTTCTTCCTTTTACATAAAATGAGACTATTAACCTTCACCCACCTCATCAGCTTATTAAAAGGGGGAAAATTACATACATGAAAGAACTTTTAAAAACAATCTCAAGTGTTAAAACATTACAAGATAATGTTTTTTAATTGTTACCAAGAATCTGATGTTCGCTTTTTCTAACTTGAAAACTTAAAACAAATTGAATTTTTCCTTGAACTATCCTCCAATATGGGAGGTCATCAGGATTTTATCCAGAAAGATAATGCACATACTTTTCTTTTGAGGTTTAATGCAAGTAGTTATTAATGGGGCCTCCATAAAGGAATTTCTTCATTTCCTAATTAGGAAAAAAAATCAGCAACTGTAATTGTTCTGGTGGCATGGTTTCAGCTCAGGAGAAGCCTTGAACCTGACCCTGAGGGCAGACTCCTTTCAAAACTTGTTTTAATTATCTCTTCAAGAACAGAAAAAGGAAGAGAGTTGGAAAAGTAGCAAAGGCCAACAAGGGAAAGATGAGTTTAAACTGCATCTCCTTTCCCTTTTCCCTTCCCCTTCATTTAACTAAGGGCTGTGTGGCCACAGCATTGTCACCTTCTTTCTAATGATGAGGTCATTCCATGTCTAAGCTACCTGGTTACCAAGGTTAGCTTTCCCTGAGCCTCAGGACTTATAGACCCAGCATTGTGGATCATAGGTCCAGAGCCTATAGTCTCAGAGACCTTAGACATCACCTGGTTCAATCTCCTCATTTTACAGATAAGGAAAATCAAAGCAAGGTTATAAGTTACTTGCTTCTCAGGATCACCCAGCTGGAGAATAGCAGACTTGGGATTTGAACCTGGGATCTTTTCATTTCAAATCTACCTCTCTTTCTATAGGACCATTCTGCTTTATATGAGAAAACATAAAGCATATGCCTTCTCTTTATAGGACATGTCCCATCCTTTTCAGGGCTCCTTCTATGTAAATTAGAAACTCATGATTAATAATATTAAGATGGGTAATTTGTTGTTGTTTGCTCATTTCAATCATGTGTGATTCATTGTGACTCTATTTGGGGTGTTCTTTTTTTTTAATTGAAAATTTTTATTTAATTAATTTCGAATATTTTTCCATGGTTACATGATTCACATTCTTCCCCCCCCCCCATCGTAGCCAACGAGCAATTCCACTGGGTTTTACATGTGTCATTGATCAAGACCTATTTCCACATTATTGATAATTGCACTAGGGTGTTCATTTAGAGTCTATATCCCCCATCATATCCCCATCAATCCATGTGTTCAAGCAGTTGTTTTTCTTCTGTGTTTCTACTCCCACAGTTCTTTCTCTGGATGTGGAGAGCATTCTTTCTCATAAGTCCCTCAGAACTATCCTGGGTCATTGCATTGCTGCTAGTAGAGAAGTCCATTACATTCGATTGTGCCACAGTGCATCAATCCCTGTGTACAGTGTTCTCCTGGATCTGCTCCTTTCACTCTGCATCAATTCCTGGAAGTCATTCCAGTTCACATGGAATTCCTCCAGTTCTTTATTCCTTTGAGCACAATAATATTCCATCACCAACAGATACCACAATTTGTTCAGCCATTCCCCAATTGAAGGACATTCTCTTATTTCTCAATTTTTTGCCACCACAAAGAGTGCTATAAATATTTTTGTACAAGTATTTTCCCTATGATCTCTTTGGGGTATAAACCCAGCAGTGGTGTGACTGGATCAAAGGGTAGACAGTCTTTTGTTGCTCTTTGGGCATAGTTCCAAATGGCCATCCAGAATGGTTGGATCAATTCACAACTCCACCAGCAATGCATTAATGCCATTTGGGATTTTCTTGGCAAAGACATTGGAGTAGTTTTCCATTTCCTTCTCCAGATCATTTTATAGATGAGGAAACTGAGGTAAGTATGGTTAAATGACTTGCCTAGGTTCACACAGCTAGTGTCTGAAGCTAGATCTGAATTCGGGGTATACTTGACCCCATTTCCCAATCCCAATGCTCTATCCACCATGACCCCTAGCTGACCCAAGGCTACTAATGTTTAATAGTCTGTTAATTCTTTGAATCTGGCCTCAGACACTTAGCTGTGTGATCCTGGTCAAGTTACTTAACCTCCATTTCCTAGCCTTTACCACTCTTAGAACTGATACTAAGACAGAAGTTTGGGTTTTTTAAAATAGTCTGATTTGGATTTTAATTATCCCATTATGTTAATTGCTGCTTCTCTTCTCTCCCCAACCATTGCCATATATTTGCTTTGTATATTTATATTTTAAAACCTTTCCTTCTGTCTTAGAATTGATACTAAATATCAGTTCCAAGGCAGAAGAGCAGTAAAGGCTAGACCAGTGATGGCGAATCTTTTAGAGATCAAGTATCCAAACTGCAACTCTCACGCCCATATGAGCCCCCCACCTTACCCCAGACAGGGGAGGGAGGAAGCGCTCCCATTGGGCTGCTGGGCAGAGGGGTGGGTCATGTGAAAAATGTCCTCAGGCACCATGTAGAGGGGGAGGGGAACAGCTCCTTCTGTCATACACCAGCATGAGTGCCATAGGTTCGTCAACATGGGGCTAGGAAATTGGGGTTAATTGACTTGCCCAGGGTCACACAGCTAGGAAGCATCTGAGGCCAGAATTGAACCCAGGACCTTCTGTCTCCAGGCCTGGCATTCAATCCACTGGGCCATCTACCTCCCCATAATTTATATATATATATTTTTATACCTAAATATGTATGTGTTGTTTCTTCCAGTAGAATGTAGATGCCTAGAGGATCCTGGGCAGTGCCTGGTACATAGGAGATGCTTTAGAAATGCTCTTGGATGAACTTGATTCTACTCCAGATTCCTACCATAAGTTTCATCCAATAAGCCAATCCTGTTTTTTTTGTTTTGTTTTGTTTTGTTTTTTTTCTGATTTCTCCATACCTGCTTTTCAGTGGGCAGAGAGTATCATGGTACATTGTCTTCATATCTTTCAGAGGCGAATCTGGAGCTGGGAAAACAGAAAACACTAAGAAGGTCATCCAGTATCTAGCTGTGGTGGCTTCCTCCCACAAGGGCAAAAAGGACACGAGCATCACTGTAAGTGGCCCTTACCTCTCTTTGTTGGTTTAAGCAGCAGATTGATCAGGGGTAGGAAAAGAAAATGAATTGAGAGACTCAATTTCTGTCTACCTGGATGCCTTTTCAGAGATAATTATTTTTAATCTATTAAGAACATGTAATTATGTCAGGGCTTTGGGGTGGAAAAAAAGGGGAAGGGGGAAAAGCTTTGTTTGAAGAGCCCTTAGGCCTAAGACAGGAATATATTTTGCTGAGAGAAGAGCCTTCATAGTTGCCACATGTATAATGTCTATTTATAACTGAGCCGTGCCTCAGCTTAGCTCTGCAAGGACCCAGAGCCTGAAGGCACTTTTGCTCCCTGGCAGCCAGTCAGCTAAGAGAAAACTGAAATAACTTGTCCCCTCACAAGTGACAATTTGCGGGGAGCACAATTCTCAATCATATTGAGTTATGCTCATTTCCATGTATATCCCTCTCTTTTCTTCTCTGAGAAAGGAGAAACTCAAATAGGCCTGTGTGGGGGAATAACTCAAGTAATCTCTTGATAATTCCAGGACGGCTGATCCATCCAGTTAGCAGATTATCTAAGGCCCTTTCTGAATCCTTCTAGATTCCATTACTTTTCCTTCCTTAAAGCTAGCTTCTGGACTTTGGCCCTTCATTTTAGCCCTGGCAACAGAGAAGATGTGGAAAAAACTAATCTGGAATTAGTCCATTTTATCAATCGAACTGCACCCACCCCTCTGTCAAAAGTTTTGGTGAATGGAAGAGGCCAAGATGAGTTTTGGGGATTGCCTTCGGAGTTCATGGGTCCCTGCTTTCCCTTATCCATTATTTACTATGAATTATTATGAGTTGACTGCAGAACCATCCAGAAGTTTAGCTTGCCTTTTTGTCATAGAGCCAGAAACCTGACAAAGAATAGAAATCCAGATATATCTAGAGATAGCTAAAGTTTCTTACTGAGACTTGTGACTGTTCTGGGTTCCCATGTGGTCCCAAAACCAAAACAGGAAAACACTTTTCCCTGTATCTCAGTCTTAAACTATATAACATTCGAGTTGGACTCTGACTATGGGGAAAGGCAGAGAGTGTCCTTTACTATAATTCATCACTGTGGTTCACCAAGAAGATTCAACTATTCCCTCTCACTCTTGCCAACTTACTTGCCTTAGTAGATTTGAAGACATTAAGACTCGGGTTCAAATCCCATCTTTTTGGTTTCAAATTCTAACTTTGAAAGGCTACATGAAGACTCTACTAGATAGTAAATGAATAATTTTCCTTTCTTAAAGACATTTAAAAAAAGATAACTGGTAGGCTTCTGAAACCCATTTCAGCTGAAGAACTCTCCCCAGATACTTTCAAACACCGTGTTTCCCTGCCTATATGACCCTAGTCAATTTGTTTTCTTTAAGTTTTAGATTTCTTTTCTGTAAAATGGGGGGAGGGGACAGAATTGGACAAGCCCAATCAGTCCTAGGCCTGGAGAACATTTTAGCCCTTTGTATCTAAATCGAAAGATATGCCTGTTGTTCTCAGTAGTTTAGAAAAAGAGAGAAACAGAAAGAGGTAGATAAGGAAATCATAGGAATGAGTAAGAGAAGAGTTTGTCTCTCTATTTTCCCTAGGAAAACCATACTGGTGTTGTTGGGCTATTTTTTTTTTTTTTTGTATTTTGTGCAGTGGGGGGATAAAGCTACATAAATAAATATCCATCAAGACCCAATGTTTGTGTGACTGAAATAACATTGACATTTGTTTTATGCCATATTATTCAACTACAGCAAGGTCCATCTTTTGCTTACGTGAGTAAATAAATTAGAGTGTGTTCTCTTTAGTGTGCTTGGGAAGGCACAGAGTATAGATTTGCATGCTGTTGTTGCACCAACAGAGTGCCCGTAGTTGATGGTAGAACGTGTTAGGTTCTTGTGTCTCACAATCTGAAACAAAAATAGCACTAAAGTATCTCCACACATTGACCCTGCCTGTGTCAGATGCCTTTGAGTTTGCAGTCTGACATCTGCAGGCCTTTCTTTGGAATTACCATCCTTACTTGCCTGTGATGGATTTCCCCTATCCAAATGAATTTTCCTACGATCCTGAAAGAGCCAATCAGCCTGAAATTTGACCACCAAAACCTCTGATTGAAACAATCTAAAGATTTCTGTCTTGTCAGGTTGAGCTTTTTAGGACTGTTGTGAAATATATCCTACATTCTGGTGGCTTGATTGGCATGCAGTATAGCCTTGGCATGCCTACCCTTTCCCCTAGTGTGACAGTGCTTCTTAAGTAGCATCCCCATGCATGTGTTTGCAGTGCTGTTTGTGATGTCTGTCTGTCTGTCTCGACATGCCATTCCACTGACCACTTCTGCTCAGCCTCCAGACATAAAGCTTCAAGAACAGCAGTTCTGATTTGCAAAACACAAGCTCTGGCGGCGTAATAATAAGATTGATCGCTGGAGCCACTAGCTATCCAACAAAATCAGGTCTTGCCAGAATTATAATTAAGAACCAAAGGGCTAGCAGCCAGAATTTTAGGACTATGAGACCATTAGAGGTCATCTTTTCCATCTTCTTGGCTTTAGGTATGACTACACTTAACTCATCCCAGACATAAAATGAGAGGGTTGAATTAGATAACTGCTAAGGTCCTTTCCAGATATAAATCTATGATCCTATGACATGGGAAGTTGCTTTTTTAAAAAAGCTTGCCTGGGAAGGCTAGCACTAGGCTTCCCTGTAAGAGGGTTGCTTGATTATATAGGCTATCAATCGGAAGAGCAGATAGATAGAGAAACCACAATCCCTAAAACTGTAACTTTCCATGTGTCTGATAAAAGGGGATTCCAGCAGTTGTTCACAATTTCTGTGGAAATATTTTCTATTTTTTAAAAATCATTTTTAAGGACATCCTGGGAATCTTGGGGGTGGGGTAGCATATTTATAAATATACACATAAATAAACAGTTGCTTCCTATCTCATTTCCCTAGAGCAAATACCCAGGGTACCTTATGTGTACCCGAGTGAGGCGGAAAGTTTGTCATTTACCTTCCTCTGAAAATCCTTCTCAGTTCAGAGAGTTTCTGATCGAAATCCCAGGGACCTGAGCCAAGATGCCCTGAAGTCAAAAGATTGTTTCAACAAGGGAGGGGAGACTAAGCATATACTAATAAGGAAGCAGAATAAAACAAGGCTCTGAGACATGAATGCTTTCCAGCCAACTGGAAGAATGCATAAGCACGTCTCTTTGGCAAGCAAACTTGATCTTCATCTCTGATGCTGGAATCAGGCTGAGGGACCACAAAGTGCATATTTGCTTTTCTGGCATGACTTGTCTAATTAGCTATTCCCTGTCATCATTAACAACATGACTCCATTTTTGTGCATGGGAGCTCATGGACCAACAGAGAGAGAAAGTGGTTGTTTCCATCCTCAGCTGCATTTTAACCTGATTAATGGAGCTGACAAGTATGCTTTGGAGCTTTCTGCTGCCATTAGATTAAAGCAACTCCTGGCAGGTTTTTCTAATGATATCTTCATTTTCCTCAAAAATTAAAAAAAAAGGAAAGAAAGCAAACCTGAAGAAGAAATCTCTACCTGTTTTGTTTTGTTTGTATTGCAAAAAAAAATTTTTTTTAACCAAGAGAACATTACTTTGTGGTTTAGCTTAGAACAGCAGCGATATTCCAGAGATAAGGATGCTTTGATCTTTGAAAAGAACAACAGTGTTAAAGGGTAAACTTCTTTATACAGCCAGCAGCAGCTATATTCTTCTTTCCCTATAACATCTGGATGATTAAAGACATACAAAATATCCCCTAAGGTATAACCTGAAGAATAGTAACAAGCATAATACACAGGGTGAGGGTGAATGGAGTCTATCGATATGAGGGGCAGAAGCATTAGGGCTTGTGCTGACTTCTTTGATAATTAAATGTGAATGAATTTTAGGGTGAGCTGGAAAAACAACTTCTACAAGCGAACCCTATTCTGGAAGCTTTTGGCAATGCCAAAACCGTCAAGAATGACAACTCCTCAAGATTTGTAAGTAGTAAAAATACCCAGGATTCCTGGGGGAGGGCAAGGGTAAGGCTGGTGTCTCTCAGTTTGCACAAGAATACAGAGCAAGCCAGAATATTAGATCAAGATTAGCAATGTAACTCTAGTATTTTGCCTTGGTACCTTTAACCCACTGGCCTCCAACCTATAGTGGTTTAAAAGTGCCTGGGAAGTAAGTCTGCCCTATCTCACTTTTCCCCCACTCCCATCCTCAGCTGGGTACATCTGGTGTGGAAGAATTTTGATTGTGATAGTAGATGGGGCAGAGATGCAGAGAAGAGGATAACTAGCTAGGCAAATAAGACATCTAACTTGAAAATGGTCTTAGAGTAAGCTGTGCATCCCCTTGTGCATATGCAAATTGAATAGCAGTTATACATGACTTCTGTTAAGGAAGAATGTGTGTTCTCCATTCATGCTCTTGTGACTCCATGCCCTCCCCATACCCCATTCTAATTCTCTTATATCTCTGTTTGGTCCTTAGGGAAAATGTTGGTACTGATTACTGTTATACTCAGTTAAAGATGTTCCTTCCTTCTCAATGACCAATCAACCAGGTGGAATACCTTTAAATGACTCAAGCAAGGGTCTATACAAACTTCTTGTCTCCAAGTTATTTTCATTTTTTTGAGTCTCATTTCTCTCTTCTCCAGGATTGGGTCCTTTTATTTAATCACTTTTTTATAGACTCAATCTTAGAAGGTGTTAATGAAGGCAGTCGCTCTGAGGTGATATAAAATGTTCTAAGTCTGGCAATCAGAAAGATGTCTCCCTCAGATTCTCACATGGACATACCACTGGAGAGAATTACGTGAAATGTAGTTTTGTGGTACAGTGTTAAGGATCCTCAAGTTGAAAGCATGAAATCTGAATTTGATTATAGCTTTTTAAAAATGATTGATGCCAGGTGGCCCAGTAGCTGAATAGATCTGGTTAATTGTTGACTAACTCAGTATTATCCATATGTAAGAGTTAAATTAATGTACAATACTTTAGGTATTTTTTTAAGTTTATTATCTGACAACATAGAACCACGTGACTAGGTAATGGATTCAAATTACACACATTTATGTCATTCTGTTTCGCCTAAGGAATGCAACAGAGATGTTCTCAATCCTGGGGTGGGAGAGAAATCCAGTTCTATTGAATAAACTGTTGAGAATGTGTTTTCTAATTTCATTCTTCCCTTCTTAAAGTATAGCACTGAAACATATTAATTAGTAGCCACACAAAAACATTTCTCGTTGATAGGGCAAATTCATCCGCATCAACTTTGATGTCACCGGCTACATCGTGGGAGCCAACATTGAAACATGTATCCTTTATAGTAGATTAGAAAATATGGAATTCTACTACAGAGAGCTGAGAGAAGTGGTGTCAACAGTCATTTTGGACATCTAAGAATATCAAAAATTATTGTGGATGGCATGAGCAAATAAGAAAAGCCTCTATACTTGCATTTGCCCCTTTCTTTTCTCTAAAGAAACTATAGTCAGAGGTTTGGCTGAATGAGGAATATTAGGGAGAATATTGGGGAACTGGGTCATATTATTGAATCAAGGAGCATTTCAGGCAACAGTCAATGATTTCACTGACTGAAATCCCAACTTGGCATTCCATTTCTGCCCACAGAATACTTGCCTGGCAGAATATGGGCATTGTGTAAGTTTTTAGCAAAATCCTTTCATTTCTTCACATTTTGGAGCCTCAGTTTTCTCATCTATAAAACTGGATCTAAGCATGATAAAGCACAAGAGAGGTCTGGAAGGTCCGAGAAGATCTGAGCTTAAATCCTGGTTCTGTTGCTCACTACCTACATGACTTTATACACTCAGTCTGGGCTTCCATTTCCTCATCTGTAAAATGAGGGAAGTCAAGCTAGTCGGCTTCTAATCTATGAGCCTATGATGAAATGGTGGCATAGTGCAGAGAGTGTCATGCCTAGATTCAGGAAGACTCAAGTTCCTGAGTTCAAATCTGGCCTTAGAAAGTTACTAGCTGTGTGATCCTGGGCAAGTCACCTAACTCTGTTTGCCTCAGTTTCTCCATCTGGAAAATGAACTGGAGAGGGAATGACAAATCACACCAGTAGCTTTGCCAAAAACTCCCCAAAAGAAATCACAAAGAGTTGGACACGACTGAATAACAATTGAGATGATGCCTAAATTGCTTTCTAATATACTTAATCCATGATTCTTTATCTCTTGATTATCTGTCTTCAAGAAAAAAATAATTTAACATTCATTATGGGAGAGAACAGTGCATGGCAGATAGTATTTTCATGGACATAAATCTAAGGACTCAGGAACTATATGACTATGTAAGTAAAAAATGAGACTAGTACCCAGATAATTCAAACAAAATCCCTACCACTGAGGAAAAGAAAATTTGGGGTATGATTCCTAATCATGCTTCTCTCTCAAATTATTCCCTGAATTTTCCTGTCTTTCACAGTGTGGGCCAACAGAATCTGCCTTTTTTCCTTGAGTAGTAGTTGTCTCTCTTTTCCCCACCACTCCTTCTTCCCCGTTGCTCCTTTGTTGTTAATCGTATTTCAAACATTTGGTTTTCTTTGTCATCCTAGGTATTTTATACATTTAAAAATACCATTCTAGGTGTGTTTTAAATGAACAACAAATTAAGTTTAAAGGATAAAACTAAATTATTAATCAAATGAATAGAGTTTAAATTAATGATAAATTAATCAAATAATGACTAAATTCTTTAATTCTAAGAATAACACTTTAAGTGGATAATAAATTTTAAGCGTCAGAATGCAAGACTTTGCCAGAATGTGTATTCCAGGCTCTACTCTTAGTACCTGGTTAGAAAGATTCATTAGTTAAAATAGGAAGCTAACATATTATGTACTTTCTCCCCCTTCCTCCAAAAGCCACACCCTTATTGATTAATGTGACCCTAGGCAAGTCACTTACCCTCTCCCAGACTAACTTTCCTCATCTGTAAAAAGGGGATAATAATAGTACTTACTATTAACTAATAGCTCCCCAGGGTTATTGTGAGGATCAAATAACATATGCAAAGCATTTTGCAAAACCTTAAAGCACTGTAAATGCTAGCTATTATTTTTACTAAAAAGTTGTTTTGAAGGCATCCATCTGACTGCTTGCCCCAGGAGTCAGAATTGCTAGTTATAACAATCCCTAAACAAATGAGACAATATTTGTAAAGCCCTTAGCACAGAGAAGGTTAGTTCTCTCCCTTTTTCCTTCCCCAATTCCCCTAAAATCTCATTCCTGATATCTCTAATTGTCCCTTAATTTCATTCCTTCAGCAACAGCAGAGTTACTAGATAAAGGGAATATAAATAAAAGCCTTAAAGCCCAATGCCTCTTTCCTTCCCAAAATCATTTTGCTTTTTAGGATCTATGCCTTGTTCATTTCTATTTATTTGACTAATTATTTTACAAAAAAAAAAAAGGTGCATTTTGTTAGTTAAGATTTTTACTCACAAGTCCTATGGCCCACCCACCTTGGATTCACAGTTCATCTTGGAGTAGATCTCTAGTCTCTCTGTGGTTCAGCCAATGCTACAGATGGCCAGTTGGCTTTCAGACAGCTGAACACATAAACTTTGGCTGTTATTTTCTCTTAATAAAACTTCCCACCTCCTTATCCACCCCACCCCCTTCAAAAAAATAGCCTGAAGAATGATATACAAAGCAGAGTGTATAGGCCATGATTAGATGCCAAAATATTTGTTAAGAGGAATTGAAGTTGTTAGTAGCCAGAGGGATGACTGACATGAATCAGGCTGGGCAATTTTCCATAAGTCCAAATCGTGAATTAGATTCCCAGAGGGAGCTGGCCAGTGTTGTCCCATCCCTCATCCTCTAAAGATATGCTCATGTCTGAGATGGGCCAGCCCTGCTTGAACATTCCCATTGACCTAATGGCCCAGGTTTTTACTCTTCATTCTTAAGCTCAGAGCCCCGTCCCACAACCTATCCTACCTTCTTTGTTTGTGGCTGACTCTTCAATTCTTCATGACCTTGGTTGGGTTTTTTTTGGCAAAAGATACTGCAGTAGTTTGCCATTTCCTTCTCCAGCTCATTTTACTTATGAGGGAACTGAGGCAAACAGGGTTAAGTGACTTGCCCAGGGTAACACAGTTATTTAGGGTCTGATACCAAATTTGAACTCAAGAAGATGAAACTTCTTGACTCGAGGTCCATAACTCTATGCACTGTGCAACCTAATTGTTTGATTTCTTTTGGTAGTAGACCCCAAATTATCAGTCAATTAGTTTTTCATTCAAAGGGAAAAGTGAGAATTGCCTTAACACTAATGACTAGAAGTTTTCTAGCACAGGAATTCTTTTTTTTAAAATTTATTTAGAATATTTTTCCATCGTTACATGATTCATGTTCCCAGAGCTGACAAGCAATTCCACTGGGTTATATATGTATCATTGTTCAAAACCTATTTCTATATTATTCATATTTGCAATAGAGTGATCTTTTAACATCAAAACCCCAGTCACATCCCCATCAAACCATGTAGCACAAGGATCAGGAATTTTTTAGCTTTTTTGTGTGTGTTAGGGACCTCTTTGGCAGTCAGAAGCTTAGAATTTATTATTCACTTAAAATGTTATTCTTAGAATTAATGAATCTAGACATAGTTTATTAATTTATCATTAATTTAAACTTTATTCATGTAATTAATAATTTAATTTTATCCTTTAAACTTAATTTATTGTTCATTTAAAACAGTGGTTCCCAGACTTTTTTGGCCTACCGCCCCCTCTCCAGAAAAAATATTACTTAGCCCCCTGGAAATTAATTTTTTTTAAATTTTAATAGCAATTAATAGGAAAGATAAATGCACCTGTGGCCATCACTGCCTCCCTGGATTGCTACAGTACCCATCAGGGGGCAGTAGGGCCCACTTTGGGAATCACTGATTTAAAACATGCTTAGAATAGTGATTTCAGATGCATAAAGTACATAGGATGGCAAAGAAAACCAAATGTTTGAAATAAAATACACAACAACAACAAAAACTAAGTTCATGGATGGTAGATTAATAACCTCTGCTCTATCATTTTCTTCCTAAGTACTTACCCATCTGATCTCAGCTATCCATCTTTATGAGACTATCATTATGGATGCCATCAAACAATTGGTAGCAGCATGTGAGATTCCCTCCCTTATAGATAGACCCCTTTCTCTGTCTTTCTCTTCTGCCTCTGCCCTTTCTATTTTCTAAACCCTTCCATTGCTTCCTTCACCTTTTATTCCCCTCCATTATTTATTCCTTTTAGCCTGTCACAGACACCCTAAGGTATTATTTAGTCTGATTAGGTGCAGAAGAGGCTGATGATTCAGAACTAGAGTGATCTACTATTGCTCCTTTTAATCAATCAGTCAATTAATAAATCAGTTACTGCAGACACAAGTAGAAAAACAAGACTTCCCCTCCTCTCAAAACAGCCAAATTTTAATAGGAGAAATAACACTGAAGTGTCTACTACATGCCTTCCTGGAAAAGAAGGAAATGGCGAATCAATTCTTTAATGAGTCTCTGTGTGGAAAGAATTGGAATGGGCTGGGATAAAAGGTTCAACATTGCCATCTAGCTCATTTCTAGAATAAAAGAAGTTGTTTTCAAAGTGTGAGAACTTCTAGTCACTTTTAGGTTTTTGGATGCTTCCCCCAAAGCATCCTTTGTTGGATGGGAGCTATGGGGATGATTTGACTACTGCAAGGAAGGACGCCCTTTGGACAGTCAGAATCCTTGATTCTTCCCAATCAGACCTGTTGGAAAAGTCACGTGCCATTCGCCAAGCAAGAGATGAGAGAACATTTCACATCTTTTATTATATGATTGCTGGGGCTAAGGAACAAATGAAAAGTAAGTGTCTGGAAAAGAAATAGACAAGAAATTGAGTGGCCTAGGGCAGCTAGGTGGTTCCATAAATAGAGAGCCAAGCCTAGAGACCAGAGGTCTTGGGTTCAAATCTGGACTTAGACACTTCCTAGCTGTATGACCCTGGGCAAGTCTCTTAACCCCAATGGCTTAGCCTTTACTGCCTTTCTGCCTTCAAACTGATCATTAGTATTAATTCTAAGACAAAAGAAAAAGGATTTAAAAAAAGAAATTGAATGGCTTCTACTCTTACTTTTTCATGAGATGTCTAGCTTTTAGAAATAATGGCCTGGTATGGGGCAGCTTGGGTGGCTCAGTGGATTGAGAGCCAGGCCTACAGACAGGAGATTCTGGGTTCAAATCTAGCCTCAGACACTTCCTGGCTGGGTGATTCTGGGCAAGTCACTTAAAACCCCCATTACCTAACCTTTACCACTATTCTGACTTGTATTGATTCCAAGATGGAAGGTAAGAGTTAAAAAAGAAAAGGAAAGGAAAGGAAAGGAAAGGAATAATGGCCTGAACCCTAAAAAGGAAAGGAGCGATATGGTTTTGACATCTTTATTCCTCAGACTTGGTAAATTTCTGCCTGACCCTCAGGATACTAGTGAATACACAAATGGCCATTAAAAAGAAAGAAACTACTACCTCCAACTCATGATTGCTGAATTCTCCTCTCATGTATCACAAGACCAAATAAAGTTAACACTCAGTAATTTGAGAACTAATAATCCAATTTGTGAATTATCCAGTCCATTTACTTTTCTCTTTCTTTTATTATTCACCTTTTGGCCTTCTCATTGAATACCCCCCACTGAAGATGGAGCAGACACAAGAGAGGAGTCAAAACTCCTAGGCAATTCTAAACTTGTTAATAACTGGTGAAAAGTAAAATAGAAAAAGAGAATTGGGGTCATTAGATTTTATTTTTCCATTTTCTTCTTGCCTCCTTTTTCCTGGTTAATGAGGAATTGGCAAAATACTCAATTCAGCATTTCTTTGTTCATATGAGCTATTCCAAAGGCTTACTTTAATTCAGCCTTTGGTTTATCAAATTAGTTTCCAAGTCATTTGAACTAAAAAAACTAAGTTTGACATAAAAGATTTATCATTTTCCAGGCTTGGAGGCTCTCCAGGCTCTGTGTCTTCAGTAATGATATCTACCAAATTAAGCATGAAGAGCATTGGGTTGTTTTTTTTGACAACCCCCTCCATTCTTTTGGAAACCAGAAGGTGGAAGCAGGCTGGTCTCTAAATCCTTTTGGACTTATCACTGTCATAGAATCATGAATGCTAACTATTGAAAGAAAAATGTCATTATTCTAATGCCTTTACCTTCATTATCTCCTTCCAGATGATTTATTACTTGAAGGCTTCAACAACTATACATTTCTCTCCAATGGCTTTGTACCCATTCCTGCTGCCCAGGATGATGAGATGTTCCAGGAGACCTTGGAGGCCATGGGAATTATGGGTTTCAGTGAAGAAGAACAGCTTGGTGAGGCTCTAAGAACCTTAAGTCCAGGGCCCCAAAGTATTATCTTAGATACATATTCTTGGGTACAGGCATCAAAGTGTTCTTTTGAGACAAAAAAAGGAGATTTCTGCTCTTGTGATACTAGAGATTAGAGCTTAAATAAAAGAAAATTGTGTTTTTCTGCACTCATCTTTGGAAAAAAAAAAAGAAAAAAATCTTTTGCAGAGATAAAGGTTTCTTTTTTAAATATTCTTTTTTCCCCCTGGCATGCCTCTGAGAGTAAGGCCATGTTAATGTTACTACTTTAAATAAGTGAAAGAAAATGGTATCTCACCATAAGAACAGACTATGCCGTAGCAGTCATTTAAATAAGAATTATTTTTCTCAAAACTGTAATTCTTTAAGACAATTTTTTCTGGGTTAAATATAACCCAAGATGATTGTCACTCAGAAATATCCATTGAATAACCCAAAGATTTTCTCTTACTTTCCTCTGTCATGTCCTGGTGTTTTCTGTAGAGCAGCTCTTCTCTAAGGAGGATGGGTTGAGCTTAGTCACTAAGAATCAGTGATGGATCCCAGGCCCTAATGTAAGCTTCCCATTTAAAAAAAGTTGGGTAAATTCCAGGTTTCTAATGATTTTTTAAAAACCCTCACCTTCTGTCTTAGTATCCGTTCTAAGACAGAAGAGCAACAAGGGCTAGGCAATTGAGGTTAAGTGATTTGCCCAGGATCTCACAGCTAAAAAGTATCTGAGATCAAACTTGAACTTGGATCCTCTTGGCTCCAGGCTCGGTACTCTAGACACTGTGCTACCTACATGCCCTCTAATGATTCTTAAAATCCTCACTCGTAAGTTGAGTCTCTTTTGAGACTTATGTCTTGTCTCCTCTCTCTCCCACCACAGCCATGTTGAAGGTGGTTTCATCTGTCCTGCAGCTTGGAAATATTGTCTTTAAGAAGGAAAGAAATACAGATCAAGCATCTATGCCAGATAACACAGGTATTTTTTCCCCCTTTATTTCAAAACATTTAGAGTGAAAGATATTTTCTACAATATTATCCGAGTAGATCATACTTAGTGGTTTATTACTAGGAGCTATGAAGACTTGAAACTGCTGATTTACTGGGGACTCAATTTTCACATTTGCAATTCCTGAAGAAATCTGCATTTAACTCTTTTTTAACTAAAAGGAATATTTTAAACTAATTTAATTTTGACATACTCAGGGCAGAAAGACTCTTATAAGGTAAAATCATAGACTTATAGAGTTGGATAGCTCATTAGAGATCATTTAGGCCAACAACTTTAATTTAGAAAAAAAGCTAAAGAGAGAAGTCAAGTGATTTGTGCAGGGTCAGAAAGTTGTGTTGAAATTGTCCAGACTTTCAGGCCAGTATTCTCTCTGCTATACCGTTTTGCTTAGTCTGATTCTAATCCTCTGTCTAATCATAGTGAAAAAATCCATTATTTATATAGCGCTTTAAGGTTTGCAAAGTGCTTTAGAAATATCTCGTTTTATCTTTATAACAATCTTGGGAGGTAGAGACTATAATTAACCACATTTTACAGATGAGAAAACTAAGACAGACAGAGGTTAAGTGACTTGTTAGAGGCACAAAGCTAGTAAATTTGAATCTGAATTTGAACTCAGATCTTTCTGAATCTAGGTTCAAAATTCTTCCCACTGCACCACCTACCTGCCTCCAATGTCTCTAAGACTTGTGTCTAAACTATCATAGATAATGAATATTGTCTAAATATATACCACATAAATCAGTTTTTATAATGTTTATTTCATATTTATAGAGACTTCTATTTTATTTTATTATTTTTAAACCTTTACTCTCTGCCTTAGAATTGATACCAAGTATCAGTTCCAAAGCAGAAGAGAGGTAAGGGCTAGACAGGTGACTTGCCCAGACACACACACACACACACACACACACACACACACACACACACACACACACACACAGGATGAGTGTGAGGCCAGATTTGAACCCAAAATGTCCTGTTTCCAGGTCTGACTTTCTATCCACTGAGCTTCCTAGCTGCCTCTAAGAGACTCCTATTTTTTTCCCTAAAAACTACTTTGGAAAAGTTTAAAACCTTTATGGTTCTAAGTCATCTCAATAATAATAATCATAACAATAAGAGCATCCATGTAGCACTTTAAGGTTTGCAAAACATTTTAGGAATACCTCATTTAATCCTCATAACAACCCTGGAACATATTGTTATTCCCATTCTACAGGTGAGGAAACTGAGGCAGACACATTAAGGAATTTGCCCAGAATCACAAAGTTAAGTGTCTAAGCCTACATTTGAGCTTAGTTCTCCCTGATTCCAAGTCTAGCACACTATTAACAAGTGCCACTAGCTCCCCTCATTCCATTCTTATGATACCAAGGACTCTTTTGTTTAGCTGTTTTATCTTATTCCCAGAATCTAGCACAATTCCTTTCAACTAATAGACACTTAATAAATGCTTATTAGATTGAATTTGTTTGGGATTGATCTCAAGAAGTAGAGGCAGAAGTCATATCACCCACTCATAAATCCCTCATTCATTATTATTTTTTTAAATAATCCTTCCCTTCTGTCCTAGAATCAATACTAAGTATTAGTTCCAAGGCAGAAGAGCAGTAAGGGTTAGGCAATGGGGGTTAAGGGACTTGCCCAGAGTCACACAGCTAGGTGTCTCAGACTATATTAGAACCCAGAACCTCCTGTCTCCAAGCCTGGTGCTCTACCCACTGAGTCACTCAGCTGCACCTTCAACAAACACTCCTTAAGCACCTATTATATTTCAAGCATGGGTTGGGAAGAGATAAACATGTCAGATGCCATCCCTACCTTCAAGGAATTTTGTCATCTGGTAGCATAGACTATAAACTCCTCCCCTAGATTCTAAACCTGAATTATCCCTGAAATAACTGATTAATTTCCAGATTCCAAAAATGTCACTTTTTTCCCCATAATTTACAATTTCCTGTCCATCTTTGAACTCACTGGTATCACTTCTCCTCCTAGCTGCTCAGAAAGTTTGCCATCTAATGGGGATTAACGTGACAGATTTCACCAGGGCCATCCTTACACCCCGGATCAAGGTTGGCCGGGATGTGGTACAGAAGGCTCAAACCAAAGAACAGGTAATAATGGATTGGACTTGATAATTGCTGTGGAATCCTGGATCTGAAAGGGACCTCCTGGGTCAAGTCCACCATTTTTAAGCAGCCTGCCCTCTGAATCATCCATCCTGTTGTCTCTCTTGAAAGATCTCCAGAATGAAAATGGCTCAGTTTTTAACTATTTAATCACCCTGTCACCAATTAAATATCATTTAGGTACTCCATCAACTTATTCAATTTACCTATCAAATGGTCCTTAATCACTACTATCATAAAGTTCTTTCCTATGTCTTTTTTTTTTTTTTAATTCTTACCTTCCATCTTGGATTTTATATTAAGAATTGGTTCCAAGGCAGAAGAGAGGAAAGGGCTAGGCAGCTGGGGTTCAATGACTTTCCCAGGGACACACAGCTAGAAATTGTCTTGAGACCAGATTTGAACCCTGGATTTCCTGTCTCCAGGCCTGGTTCTCTATCCACTGAGCCACCTAGCTGCCTCTATTTCCTATGTCTAACCAATGTATCTCTTGTAGTATGGCCCCAAATCTTCCATTTGTCTTTTGTGGCAGCGGCACCTTCATTTTCTTGGAAGGTATTAGGTTTGGAAAGAAGGCAAAGTTAAAAATGGAATCAACATTGGCCTGACTCACATGAGTCTTTGCAAGTAGTCATTTGGTTTCTTTACCTCTCCAGGCTGACTTTGCCATTGAAGCACTGGCCAAAGCAACATACGAACGTCTCTTCCGCTGGATACTGACCCGGGTGAACAAGGCCCTAGATAAGACTCACAGACAAGGAGCATCCTTTTTGGGGATCCTGGACATTGCTGGATTTGAGATCTTTGAGGTAAAGACAAGGAGCACCAATGGAGCATCTTTCTGGAGAAATAAAATTTTCTTGAGAAAGGAAGATGGCAGGACTGGGCTCTATAATAATAATAATAAAACATTTATCATAAGTATTTATGTTTATTATAATAATAACAAGCATTTACATAGCACTTCTTTGGAAAAAAAAACAAAACCCTTTGCCTTCTGTCTTAGTATCAGTTCTAAAACAGAAGATCAGGAAGGATTAAGAAATTGAGGTTATCCAGAGAAAGAACTATGGGAGCAGAAACATAGAAGAAAAACATTTCTTTGATCACATGGTTGGATGGGAATATGATTGGGAGGTCTAGACTCTAAACGATCACTCTATTGCAAATATTAATAATATAGAAATAGGTCTTAATCAATGATGATACATGTAAAACCCAGTGGAATTGCTTGGTTGGCTATGGGAGTGGGGAGGGAAGAGGGGAAGGAAAGAATATGAATCATGTAACCATAGAAAAATATTCTAAATTAATTAAATAATTTTTTTTAAAAAAGAAAGAAAAGAAATTGAGGTTAAATGACTTGTCCACAGTCCCACAGCTAAGAAGTACCTGAATTTAGATATGAACACAGATCCTCCCAACTCCAGGCCTGGCCCTTTATCCACTGCCCCTAACTGTCCCTTATATATTGCTATAACATTTATAAAACACATAACAAATATTATCTCATTTTTCCTCACAACAGTCCTGAGAGATAAAGGGCTATTATTATCTCCCATTTTAAAGTTGAGGAAACAGAGGCAGACAGTGGTTAAGTGACTTGTCCAGGGTCACACAGCTAGGAAGTGTCTGAGATCAAATTTGAACCCAGGTTTTCCTGACTCTAGGCTTGGAGTTCCATCTACTACACCATCTAGCAGTTTAGGTCTTTGTTCTTTATTTATTTTTCATGCACTAGGTAGAGAAGTTCTTTGAAAATGCAAACTCTCACCATTGTCCCATTTCAGGCTGGGAAGGTTTAAAAGTGTCTTTTGCCTGAGTTTTGTCTTAAAGATAAGCCAGCTTTTCTTATCATAGAGTGGACACATTTGAGGGAGGAGTTAAGCTATGAAGCAAGATTAGAAACTTAAACAAGCTTCCTGGAGACCTTGAATTAGTTTTTTTCCAAATGTGTTTTTTGGAGAGGCCAAGCAGTACAATGAATAGAATGCTGGGAGTCAGGAAAACCCAAGGGCAAAATCAACTTCAAGCACTTCCAGAAGTGTGATCCTGAGCAAGTCACTTCACCCTGTTTGCTTTAGTTTCATTATCTGTAAAATGAGCTGAAGAAGGAAATGGCAAACCTCTCCAGTATCTCTGCTAAGAAAACCCCAAGTAGGATCATAAAGAGTCAGACATGACTAACTGACTAAATAACAACAACAAAGTGTAGCTTATATTTTTTTCAAGTGAATTCCCAGAGCATCAGTAATGTTCTTATCTTGAAGTACCAAAATACATTATTATATCCCAAATTCTCAAGTCCAAAATCATTTGATTAGCCATACCTTTTCTGGTATTGGCAGGAATGGAGCAATGGTAAGCAGAAATATATATATATATATACATGTGTATATATATATTATAATTTATACTACATATATATAATATATATGATTTTTACTGTACTTTCTATTGCCATTAGGCAAAGAAAAATCTTTAAGATTTATTGGTCAGATTGCAAATTTTTTTTTGTTTTTTAATTTGATATGGAATGTACTTTCTTTGAAATTAGCTTCTAAGTTCATATTACATGTTGTAATCTAAAAAATAAACTATGCCATCTAGATGGAGAAAATTTTGGGCTTTGGATTTTCCATTGGTGCCCAAGTTACTTTGAGGAAGGATAACTTAATTTTTTTCCATTTTTGTTTCTAATGGTTCATGGACCTCTCCCGATTTGCTTTGTCTATAGGTTAACTCCTTTGAACAACTTTGCATCAACTATACAAATGAAAAACTACAACAACTCTTCAATCACACCATGTTTATTCTGGAGCAAGAGGAATACCAGAGGGAGGGAATTGAGTGGAATTTTATTGACTTTGGCCTGGATCTGCAACCTTGCATTGAACTGATTGAGAGGCCGGTGAGACTTCATCTTTGTGTATTATACACATATACACCACTATTTGTTTACTTTCTCTCTCTCTCTCTCTCTCTCTCTCTCTCTCTCTCTCTCTCTCTCTCTCTCTCTCTTATATTTTATTATTTTATATTTATTTTTTATATGCTGGGTAGAGAAGAACTATGTAAATGTAAGCTTTTGCCATTGTCCCATTTCAGTTCAGGAAGATTTAAAAGTGTCTTTTACCCAGGTTTTGTCTTAGAGATAAGTTAGACAGATTTGCAACTAACAATTATTTTTGGCTGTATATCTTAGGATATCTATATATTAGTTTCCAACCACGATATTAAAGTAATAGTACTTCTCAAAATGAGCCTCCTTGTCTTGGTTACTTGCTATGATTGATGCTATGGTTTCTCATTATCCTCTAACCCAGCGGTCGGCAACCTTTTTGGCCGTGAGAGCCATAAATGCCACATTTTTTAAAATGTAATTTCGTGAGAGCCGTACAGTGCTCACAGTGCGCTCCTGTAACAGCGCCTGAAAAAAAATTGACTTTATGGCTCCTGCAGGAAGAGCCATATCTGGCCCTCAAAAGAGCCAGATATGGCTTGAGAGCCATATGTTGCCGACCCCTGCTCTAACCAAATTTCACTTGAGTTTGTATTTACTGGATCATTGGTAAATTTCCTAAAATATGGTGGTCAGATTGTTTTTGTTAGATTTTTTTTTCCCGTGAGGCCCCAGTAATGCTGGGTTTGCTCCTCTCATTTATCCTCCAAATCCATCCTTTTCAACAATACTATTTCTCAATCTTAAAAATATAATTATTTTATTAATTTCCTTCTCTGACTTGACAAGCCATCTGCCATCATGTCACGTGAATTCTGTTCTCTGTAATTTCCTGATATTTTCATATTTTCCTTACTAATTTCCATACTATTGTGTTCCATCATCTCCTGAGATTCCCTAGTTGTCTCCAATTTGTTTTTTTATTGTGGTTGACTGGTGATTATTGTATTGTTGATTCTATTTATTCCTCTAATTCCTTGATTCTATTATCCATTTAGTTGTACCTTAGGGAATTCTTGCATGGTTTCTGATAACAGCTTTGGAATCAGTCCCAGCCCATTCTTCTTCTGATGATTGTCTCATGACATATTTTTGATGTTGTGTTGGAGCTGTTTCGGAGCTCCTTATTTAATGGGTATTGGTTTTTAATTTTCTTGTCAGGATATCTGTCCAGTTTGAGGGTTTTCATTGTTGCTTTCATTACTACATGAGATCTTGAGGAGTGAGTTTCCCTCAACCTCTCATTCTGTCTTCTTGCCTCCTATATGAAGCCTCCCAAATACAGAGGATAAATTGGGAGGCTATAAATATAAATATAAATATAAATATAAATATATATATGCACACACACAGAGGCTTACTATTAAAGATAGTAAATAAAGATAAATAATATGTATATTGTTTGTCCGTAGTTATTGGCACATTGTCTCCTCCAACAGACTTGAGTCCTGTGAGTACAGGGATAGTTCTTTTTCCTTCCTTTGTATTAATCAATCTATCAGTAAAATATTTTAAGTAACTCTCATGCACCAGGCACTGTGCTAAGTGCTCAGGATACAAAAAGAGACAAAAAGACACTTCTTGCCTTCAAAGAGTTTTTGATCTAAGGGGGAGAAAACATTGGAAAAAATATATACAAGTTATATATAAGATAAATAGAAGATAATTTAGAGAGGGAAGGCACTGAAATTAAGAGGGATTAGGGAAGATTTCTTGTAGAAGGTAAGATTTTAGTTGTGATTTGAAGGAAGCCAGGGAGGTCAGTAGGCAAAGTAGAAAAGGGGAAATCTTCCAGGCAGGGAAACAAGCAGAGAAAATGTCCAGAGCTAAGAGATGGAGTATCCCCACTGCTTAGTACAGTGCCTGGCATGTAGTAGGCCTGTAATAAATGCTTGTTGCAGACTTCACTTAAGAAGTTCTCCTTCTATAGATATACCATTCTCTGGGCCAAGAAGAATAAAAACTTAGAAAATTTGTCTAATGTTTTGGCATTTGTTAGCCACGGAGTATCTTTGGCTTTTCTGACTCTCTATTAAGAAAGTGAAGATGTGAGAGAATGAGCCACTCCTTTGTAGCAAACAAGGCTGAGAATGCCAAGTAAAGGGCAAGACCAACAGGAGATTTGATCAGTTTGAACTATCTCACATTCCCTAGAGAAATGACAAGGAGAAGGAAGTAAATAATAACCTGGAAGAGAATGCCTGTATATTTTGGAATTAAACAATTATCTTTAGTTGCCAATTTCTTCTTTCTCTGTCTCAGCTTCTTCCATCTTATCTCCCCACCCTTTCCCCCCCACCAAACCCCAACTTCTCTCTTCTCTCATAGTTTGAATACTTTTTGGTTTTGTGACTTGCCCATGACTTTGATCTGCCTTTCTTTTCTTTTCATTTTTTTTTTTTCAGAACAACCCTCCTGGTGTCTTGGCTCTGCTGGATGAGGAATGCTGGTTCCCCAAAGCCACAGACAAGTCCTTTGTGGAGAAGCTATGCTCAGAACAGGGCAATCACCCTAAATTTCAGAAACCAAAGCAGCTCAAGGACAAGACTGAGTTCTCTATTATCCACTATGCTGGAAAGGTATTAGTCTCCCTGTCTAGAGCCATTCCCTCCTCTTTTGGGACTTTCTTCTCTCCTGTGAATATTGCTCTACAACACTCCCTTAAGAACTTGCTAAATAAAAATGGGAATGGCAAACTGGAACCTAATAATGGGAGCATGGCTTTAAGAATAACCTGAGAATTGCAGGATCTTAAAACCAGAAAAAATCTGATCTTTCCTTTCACTAATAGATTAGAGTGTTCTAATCCCATCCAAAAAGGGCAAGCCTCAATGTAGGAGGATGCAAGAATCAGAAATCTGCAGCAAGGAGGTGCAGGAAATAACCTTCTGTGTTCGAAGACTTGAGTTTCAATGTGGTAGCTGTGTGACATTGGGCAAGTCACTTAACCACTGTCTGCCTCAGTTTCCTCATCTATAAAAACCTTCCTCCCAAATTGATGTGAGGACAAATGAGATAATATTTATAATGCACTTAGCACAGTACCTGGCACCCAGTTTAGAATTATATTTGTTGTAGAAAGTGAAAAAAGTTTGCTTTGGTCAGTTCTTTTTCTCTTGAAGAAGATGGCATTTTTTTTTATCATGGGTCCTTTGGGATAGTTTTGGGTCATTGTATCACTGAGAATAACTGTTATTTACAGTTGTTCATTGTAAAATTCCTGTCACTGTACAATGTTCTCCTGGCTTGGCTTATTTTACTCTACTTCAGTTCATGTTAAGTCTTTCCAGGTTTTTCTGAGCTCCTCCTGCTCATCATTTCTTACTGCACAAGAGTATTCCATTACAATCATATACTATAACTTACTCAGCCATTCCCCAATTGATGGGTATCCCTAACGAGTACTGTTCTTGACAGGTTGACTACAATGCAAGTGCTTGGCTGACAAAGAATATGGACCCCCTGAATGACAATGTGACTTCTCTTCTT
This sequence comes from Gracilinanus agilis, assembly GCF_016433145.1. Taxonomy (NCBI): domain Eukaryota; kingdom Metazoa; phylum Chordata; class Mammalia; order Didelphimorphia; family Didelphidae; genus Gracilinanus; species Gracilinanus agilis. The sequence continues at coordinate 184,748,971 of NC_058130.1, read as the reverse complement.
AATGCCTCTTCAGACAAGTTTGTGGCTGACTTATGGAAAGATGGTATAGTGCTCCTTCCTGACTATCACAAAGTCTGTAAATTTGCTTCCATTTTCCCCATTCTCCTCCTCAGATGGAGTTTACAACTGGGATCTGATCCTATCTTACCCCATATGCACAAAATCATACCAGGGAGATCTGAAATCCATCTTCCAACTTGAGCTAGATGATGAGTTAATGAAGTTTTGTTGGAGCAATCAGCCCTGAGGATGGCCCCTTAGTTGCTCTCAAATTAACCCAGGTTCCATCAAGGAAATTTTGAAGATGGTGACAAAGTAGTAAATAGCTTGAGAAAGCACAACGTGAGATTAAGGGTGGTATTGTTCTGTCTTATCTAAAGCCTGAAATATCAACTTTATTTCTTCCAGTCTAGTGCTTATTTGCAAGGCAATCTTATTTCTAAGTATCATCTAAAGTAGTTCAATGGGAGACAAGGAAGATTGAAAGGCCACTAAGTGGCACAGTGAATAGAGTGTTGGATGTGTGGATTAAGGAAGATTTTGAATTCAAATTTGACCTTAGATATTTACAAACTGTATTACCTGGATAGGTCATTTCATCTCTGGCTGCTTCGGTTTTCTCAATGGTTAAAATGGGGATAAAAATAGCACCTACTTCCCAAGGTTATTATGACTATAAAATGAAATCATATTTGTAAAGTGCTTGGCACAATACCAGGCATGTAGTGAGTGCTTAATAAAATGTTTGTTCCCCTTGCTCCTCCTGAAGCAGATGAACTTTATGTGGGTAGTGCCTTTTGGGCTGAGGGGATTTATTTCCATTCTTAAAAGCTAATCAGAGAGAATTTGTTCTTTACCCACTTCTTCGCCACTTAGGAGCTTTTTGGGGACTTGCCAGATGGGTTTATAAGCAATCTTTTATCTCTTCTCCGCAACAGCCCCCTCCATTTCTCTCTTGTGGCTCGAAAAGAAAAGTATTTTATTTGTCCTGAGAGTGACCATGCCCATGCAAAAATAATGTTTGACCTTCACCAAATATCTTAAGTTTTGCAGAGCACTTTGTATGTTTTATCCCATTTAAGTTTCATAATCAACTCATTAATCAAGCATGGTAGGTATTATTATTAGCATTTACAGATCAGAAAATTAAGTCTAGGAAACACTTGACTTGTAGCCATGGCCACAAAGTATAATAAGTTTTAGAGGCAGGATTTGAATGCAGACCTTTTTATCTCCAAGTCCAGCGCTCCATCCACTATAGTTATTGGGAAAGGAATTCATGGTTTCCCTGGTCAACAGGGATGAGGCCATTGTAAGATTTTTCTTACAGAAATCTATGCCCATTTACCAATCCCCTGACCTTAGCATGGCCTGTGCTCTACCTATAAAAAAGGTGGGTCAGCACTGCAAATAGTCTGGGACTTCTGAGGAGCTGACATGATTCTTTTATGTGCTTCATAGTTGATCGAATTGTGGGACTGGATCAGATGGCCAAGATGACAGAAAGCTCCCTGCCCAGTGCCTCCAAGACAAAGAAGGGCATGTTTCGGACGGTGGGGCAACTATACAAGGAGCAACTTGGGAAGCTAATGACTACACTGAGGAACACCACACCCAACTTTGTCCGGTGTATCATCCCCAACCATGAAAAGCGGGTAAAGCCCATGTCTCTTTTAGCCTTTAAAGAGGATCATCTGGCTTTGCCCAGGTCCTCTCAAATGACCTTATGCTTTTAATACCTTTATTTTCCCGAAGTATTTTGACAATTTGATGATGATTATGATGAAGTATTTTGGATCTCATAAGTTCTTGAAATCTCATGTCTTTTGGAGACACTGTGAGGGACTTGAGTTATGCTTGGACAAATATAGATAAGGTCTAGGAAGAAACAGTGGCAGTCATAGGGATGAGGGAAAGATATATGGATCATCTGATCTCAAATGACTTCTAGAACTCTTCCTTCCACTAGTCAGGGAGGTGTGCTCCACATATGCTCCCAAATCTTATTGAAGACTAAATGAAAAAGTGAGAAGAAAGGGAAAATTAAATTCACTGTTGTTGTTTTTTTAGATATAAAGAAGAGCAGGTAGGTTAGAGTAAGAGCCAAGAGAAAGTCTGTAACAGCAATATTTTCTTTTTAAACCCTTACCTTCCATATTAGAATCAGTACTTACTTGATTCTAAGGCTGAAGAACAGTAAGGGCTAGGTAATGACGGCTAAGTGACTTGGCCAGGATCATATAGCTAGGAAATGTCTGAGGACAGATTTGAACCCAGGACCTATCATCTCCAGACCTGGTGCTCTATCCACTGAGCTACCTAGCTACTCCTTAAAATAGCACTCTTGTCCTAGATAGATACTTTGATAGGTGATGATTTTAATTTGTATGGTCAGGACATGTTAGCTCTCCATAAACTCAGTTCTTTTTTTTTTTTTTAATTAAGTTTATTCATTTATTTATTTAATTTAGAATATTTTCCCATGGTTACATGATTTATGTTCTTTCCCTCCCCTCCTTCCACCTCCCTCCCATAGCCAATGAGCAATTCCACTGGGTTTTACATGTGTCATTGATCAAGACCTAGTTCCATATTATTAATATTTGCATTAGCCTGATTCCTTAGAGTCTACATCCCCAAACATGTCCCCGTTGAACCATGTGATCAAGCAGTTGTTTTTCTTCTGTGTTTCTACTCCCACAGTTCTTTCTCCGGATGTGGATAGTGTTCTTTCTCATAAGACCCTCAGAATTGTCCTGGATCATTGTTAGTAGAGAAGTCATTACGTTGAATTGTGCCACAGTGTATCAGTCTCTGTGTACAATGTTCTCCTGGTTCTGCTTCTTTCATTCTGCATCAGTTCCTGGAGGTTGTTCCAGTTCACATGGAATTCCTCCAGTTCATTATTCCTTTCAGTACAATAGTATTCCATCACCATCAGATACTACAATTTATTCCCCTTTCAAAGGATATTCTCTCATTTTCCAATTTTTTGCCACCACAAAGAGTGCGGCTATAAATATTTTTGTACCAGTCCTTTTCCTAATTATCTCTTTGGGGTATAAACCCAGCAGTGGTATGGTTGGATCAAAAGGCAGGCAGTCTTTTAGCGCTCTTTGGGCATCGTTCCAAATTGCCTTCCAGCATGGTTAAATCAATTCACAATTCCACCAGCAATGCATTAATGTCCCAATTTTGCCACATCCCCTCCAACATTCATTACTTTCCTTTGCTGTCATTACAGCTAATCTGCTAGGTGTGAAGTGGTACCTCAGAATTGTTTTGATTTGCATTTTTCAAACTATAAGAGATTTAGAACACTTTTTTATGTGCTTATTGATAGTTTTGATTTCTTTATCTGAAAATTACCTATTCATGTTCCTTGCCTATTTATCAGCTGGGGAATGGCTTGAGTTTTTTGTACAATTGATTTAGCTCCTTATAAATTTGAGTAATTAGACCTTTGTCAGAGGTTTTTGTTATAAAGATTTTTTCCCAATTTGTTGCTTCCCTTCTAATTTTGGTTACATTGGTTTTGTTTGTACAAAAAATTTTAATTTAATGTTATCAAAATTATTCATTTTACATTTTGCAATATTCTCTATCTCTTGCTTGGTGTAGGGTGTGAGATGTTGATCTAAACCTAATCTCTTCCATACTGTTTTCCAATTTCCCCAGCAGTTTTGGTCAAATAGTGGGTTTTTGTCCCAAAAGCTGGAATATTTAGGTTTATCATACACTGTCTTTCTGAGGTCATTTACCCCAAGTCTATTCCACTGATTCTTCCTTCCGTCTCTTAGCCCGTACCATACTGTTTTGATGACTGCTGCTTTATAGTATAATTTAATATCTGGTACTGCTAGGCCACCTTCCTTCACATTTTTTTTCATTATTTCCCTTGATATTGTTGATCTTTTGTTCTTCCAAATGAACTTTGTTATAATTTTTTTCTAATTCAGTAAAAAAGTTTCTTGGTAGTTTGATATGTATGGCACTAATAAGTAAATTAATTTGGGTAGAATTGTCATTTTTATTATGTTAGTTCATCCTACCCATGAGCAATTAATGTTTTTCCAGTTGTTTAGATCTAGTTTTAATTGTGTGGAAAGTATTTTGTAGTTGTGTTCATATAATTCCTATGTTTGTCTTGGCAAATAGATTCCTAAATATTTTATATTATCTAGGGTGATTTTAAATGGAATTTCTCTTTCTACTCTTGCTGCCGTGATGTGTTGGAAATATATAGAAATGCTTGTATCCTGCAACTTTGCTAAAGTTGTTGATTATTTCCACTAGCTTTTTAGTTGATTCTCTAGGATTCTTTAAGTAGACCATCATATCATCTGCAAAGAGTGATAGTTTAATCTCCTCACTGCCTATTTTAATACCTTCAATTTCTTTTTCTTCTCTGATTGCTACTGCTAGTGTTTCTAATACAATGTTAAATAATGGAAGTGATAATGAGCATCTTTGTTTCACTCCTGATCTTATTGGAAAGGCTTCTAATTTATCTCCTTTGCAGATGATGCTTGCTGATAGCATAACCTCACTTTTAAGCTTGCATGTGGTCCTAAATTACTCATCGCTTTCTCCTTCCACTCATTACTTCCTAATTCCCTTCATAGTCTGGGAAACTTGATGCATTTTTGGTGCTGGAGCAGCTTCGATGCAATGGAGTCTTGGAAGGTATCCGGATCTGCCGTCAAGGCTTCCCCAACAGGATTGTATTCCAGGAGTTCCGCCAACGGTAGATTGGTTCTCTTGTTTCTAAATATCTTAAGTTGGTGGGATACAAATTCAATGGGTCTTGGGTCAAAAGAAAGGTGATGGTAAAATAGCCCCAACTGACTTCTGTCTTTTTTTTTTTCAGCTATGAGATCTTGGCTGCAAATGCAATTCCTAAAGGGTTTATGGATGGGAAGCAGGCTTGTATCCTCATGGTAAGTACAGATCTAGGTTATAAATGTATTATTGTGCAAAACTTATTTCCATATTGTTCATTTTTTAAAGAGAATACTCATATAAAACCAAAACTCCCAAATAAACTAAAGTAAAAAATTATATGCTTTGATCTGCATTCCAACTCCAACAGTTCTTTTTCTGGAGGTGAATATCATTCTTTGTCCTAAATCCCCCAGAATTGTCCTGGATCATTGTATCGCTGAAAATAGCTAAGTTTAAATCATTTCATAATATTGTTGTTATTATGAACAATGTTCTCTTGGTTCTGTCTATTTCACATCAGTTCATGTAGGTCTTTCCAGCTCTTTCTGAAATCATCCTTTTCATCCCTTTTTATAGCACAAGAGTATTCTATCACCATCACATACCACAATTTGTTCAGCCATTCCCCAGTTGATGGACATCCCCCCAATTTCCAATTCTTTGCCACCAGAAAAAAGGGCTGCTAGAAATATTGTTATTCAAATAGGCCCTTTTCCCCCTTTTTGTGATCTCTGGGATACAAACCTAGTAGTGGTATTACTGGATCATAGAGTATGCACGGTTTTATAGCCCTTTAGGCATAGTTCCAAATTTCCCTCCAGAATGTCATATTAGGTTCACAACTCCACCAACAATGCATTAGTGTCCCAATTTTGCTATACCCCCTCCAACATTTATCACTTTTCCTTATTGTCACATTGACCAATCTGATATATGTGAGGTAGTACCTCAGAGTTGTTTTAGTTTCTTTCTCTAATCAAGAGGGATTTTGAATATTTTTTATATAATTATTGATAACTTTGATTTCTTCATCTGAAAACTGCTTGTTCAATATATTGAAAATTTTTTAGAAAACACTTCTATTTCTGTTCACCCAACTTCTTGTTGGAAGTAAGAATGTTTTTTCTCTTCCCTCTATAGATTAAAGCACTAGAACTTGATCCCAACTTGTATAGAATCGGGCAAAGTAAAATATTTTTTAGAACTGGTGTCCTAGCTCATCTGGAAGAGGAAAGAGACTTGAAGATCACAGATGTCATCATGGCATTCCAAGCAATGAGTCGGGGTTATCTGGCAAGAAAGTAAAGATGGGTTTTTTTTCCATATCTCAATCTTCCCTTTTTCCCTGTGCCCCTAGAATGCCCCCTAAATGTTATTAATTTTGAACTTAAGATTTTTATGGAGGATGGCAAAACAGTGGGCCATGAACTACAACTTAGAAAAATGGGTGACCTCTCTACTCTGTATGCTGTGGGGGACTGGATGTGGGCTTAGATAACCAACTGTATTGATGGAAATACTACCCAGAAGAAGTCTACAAGCATTGATGAAATATTTACATGCTTAGAGAATGCTAAGTGTGGCCAATTCCTGTATTTGGGAAGCAGTGGTAGAAGGAAAGAGCCATGTCAGTGGATTACCAAGTGGATAAAAGATATATAGATCTGGATTCAGGGAACCTATGACCCAGGGACTGGCCTCATACAATAAGCTTCATAGCTGTGTCCCTATCCCCTTCCCAAGGACTTCATTCCTAAAGTCTAATAAAAAATTCTAAGACTTCTATGTTATCCCCATTCCATAGAGTTCATTGAGATGGTTACTATTCAAGGAGAAAAATCATTCACTTTGCTTCTGGGCCGTCTGTTAGAGGAAATGGTGGTAAAGTGACTGGTTTCTACTTAGATATTCCCAATTTATAGCCTGAAGGATAGCAGTATTTTCTGCTTTCAAAAAAATAGGTTTAGAAGATGATACATGAGTCACTGCAATAGCATTCTTCTGACTAGTTGATGGTGTCCCAGCATTCAAAGCTTTGTGTTCCAAGGTCATAGCTTTGAGATAATGTGTTTTTTATGGACCCTGCATCTCCATGGTCCCTGGTTAGCTCAGTAGACACTTCCTAATTATCTAAACTGGGTTGATGACCAGACCTAGCTCTTTGTTCTGAAATCCTGAGTTTCTATAGAACATAAAATTTGAGCTTAATAAGGTATTGATAATGGGTGTGCACTATTGTTCCTATTTAGGTTTTTTCCTTAAACCAAACAAAACCTAGTCCCTACTTTTAGAGCAATTTCCATCTGAGGTTACAAATTGCAAAGACAGAGGAAAATGATATAATCAGCAGAATATAGAAAAAGTATACTGAGTAGGACATTGGAAGTCAAAGCAGAGACTAGCCCAAATCAGATTGTTTTATTCAGGGAAAAATGGATCTTTCTGGATCCTCCATGCTCAGAGGTGGATTTCCTTTGTTTTCAGAGCCTTTGCCAAGAGGCAACAGCAGCTCACTGCCATGAAAGTCATCCAGAGAAACTGTGCCGCCTACCTCAAGCTAAGGAATTGGCAGTGGTGGAGACTGTTCACCAAAGTGAGTGGGCTTCTTCCTCCCTGCCAATCTGATATTCTTAAAGTTATCAGAAACTTTAGCTGAGCTTGAAGCAATAAGGGACCCTGAACTGTACACACCGTGCTTTTCTGAACATTCACAATGCCTTTTTTCTTCCCAACTTTAGCCCCTTTTCACATTTCTTTTTTCTTCCCTTCTCTCCACCCTTACCTTCTATTTCTTTTATTTTGAGACCTCTGATTTGAGACAGAGGTCATTGTTAATTGCTTTCAGCTGAGAAGACATATTTAGTATGATTCCAGTTGAGGGACTTCTCTCTTCATTTAAACCGATACTAGGCTCATAGCAAGCACTTAATATATGTTTTTTTCATTAATTCATTATTCTTTCGTTAGATTCTACTCTCAAAATACCACATCTTTAAAATGGCCATGATATTACCATGTAGGGGCAAAGCCCATTTAATACTTCTCCATTATGCATCAAATACCCAGCAGAAATAAAATCAACCTTTCCTTATTCGTTCTAGGTGAAACCACTGTTGCAGGTGACCCGCCAAGAAGAAGAAATGCAAGCAAAGGAAGATGAACTCCAGAAAATCAAAGAGAAGCAGCAGAAAGCTGAGAGTGAACTCAAGGAACTTGAACAGAAGCACACCCAGGTACCGCCAAGAGCTTTCAAAAGCCAAAAGCAAAGGCTCATCTCAGAACAGGTTGGAGAACCAGTTAGAAGAAGGGCCAGGGCACAAGACTGCCCTTTCATCCACACGGTGGTATTGGTTGATGGAAGGGCAGAGTGCATGGAGGACCTGTACCCTAACCTTGGGAACCCCTTCTAATTTGTCTAGTTGGCGGAGGAGAAGAACCTCCTCCAGGAACAGCTCCAGGCTGAGACTGAATTATATGCTGAAGCAGAGGAGATGCGGGTGCGACTGGCAGCAAAGAAGCAGGAGCTGGAAGAGATCCTGCATGAGATGGAGGCCCGACTGGAGGAAGAAGAGGACAGGGGCCAGCAGCTGCAAGCTGAGAAGAAGAAGATGGCACAACAAATGCTGGTAAGCAGATTCCTTGCCTATAAAATGAGAAGGTTAAACTCAATTATTTGTGAGATCCCTTCCTATTCAAAAGTATGAATCTGCATTCAAAAGTGATGCTGTAACATAAAACATGGATTTTATGAGACAAGAGTCAGAGAGAGGAGAGAAACATAGCAGATAAAAATAGAGAGAGAGAGGTACAGAGAGAAGAGGCTGAGAGAGAGAGAGAGAGAGAGAGAGAAAGAGAGAGAGAGAGAGAGAGAGAGAGAGAGAGAGAGAGAAAGAATGCTATCACTGACCCTAGTAGAACAGAAGTTTTCATTTTTTTCTTTGTATTCTAATAGGCTATCCCAGTGATTTGTATAAAGATACTTAAGATATATATGGTGTTGAATAGAATCATAGCCTATATACATGCCCTGGAGAATCTGCAGCAGCAGTACCTTCTTGTTTCTAACCAAAGAAATGTTAGAGCCCCTGGGAAACCCTCAAAAAGGCATCTGTGAGCTCCATACAAGGGCTGATGAGTGTTGCCCCTGTATGCTACTGCCCACTGGATGTTTTTAATGAAGTCATCTTTGACTTGTCAAAAAAAAAATGTTACATGCCATAGAAAGTCAAGTTTTCTGGCATTGAAACTGTGAGCATTTATAAAAATAAGAAATAAAAAGTAACAGGAGGGAAAAGTGTCCTGTGTTCATCTCCCTTTTATGCCCTAGGGAGACTTTTTGCTTTCTCTTTCTTTGGTACTGGCTCTAGGTTCAGCCTTTTTTTCTTGCTTGCCTCAGAGCTCCCACATTCTTAGGAAAGCTTAGGCTCTGGTCACTTACTAGTTGAGTAACCTTGGATCAATCGCTTCTCCTTTCTGGGCCTCAGTTTCCTCATATGTAAATATAGTGGGGTTGGTCCAGATAATCTCTATACCTCTTTCCAGCTCTACCAATTCCAGTTGATCAGTCAGTTAACAAGTATTTTTTTTAACCTCTTACTTTCTGTCTCTAAGACAGAAGGGAGAAGACTAGGCAAACAGGGGTGAGTGGTTTGCCCAGAGTCACACAACTAGGAAGTGTCTGAGACTAGATTTGAACTCAGGTCCTCTTGACTCCAGGCCTGGCACTCTATGAACTGAACCATCTAGCTTAGCTTCCCCTTAATAAGTATTTATTAGGCTGTATGTGCCAGCACTGTGCCAAACCAGCAATATACAATGCTTGGGCAAAATTCCTGCACTCACTCAGCTCATGGGGTTGTTTTTTTTAGTTATGAATGTCTTTCTTTTTTTATTCAAAGATATTTTATTTTCCCAGTTACACATAATAATCATTTTCAACATACATTTTCCAAAATTATAAGATCCAAACCGTCTCTCCCTCTTCACTTGGAGATGGTAGGCAATTTGATCAGGGCCAAACATGTATTATCATGCAAAACACAATTCCACATTGGTCACTATTGTAAGAGCACACTCATACAAAACCAAAACCCCCAAATAAAACTGTAAGTACACTGATGTGAAAGATAGTCTGCTGTGATCCACATCCATCTGACTTCAACAGTTTTTTATTTGGAGGTAGATAACATTTCCTGCCATATAGCTGCTTGTGGGTTTTTTTTGGCAAGAATACTGAAGTGGTTTGCCATTTCCTTCTCCAATGGATGCTTCTATCAAGCAATCAGAGGTTAAATGACTTGTCCAGGGTCATACAGCTAGGATGTTTCTGAGGCCAGATATGAACTCAGGTCTTCCTGACTCCAGGCTCAGTGCTCGTAATCACTGAGCCACAGCTGCCTCTATACAGAGTAGATAGAAGGTAATCTAAGAGAAGGCATTAGCAGCAAAGGGATGGCCATGAAAGATCATCTCAAGATATTGCAGGAAGCTGTATCTAAAATGAGTCTTGGAGGAAGCCCTAGGAGCTAAGAGGTAGTAATGAGAAGGCATAGTATTTAAGGCATGGAAGATAGCTGGTACCAAGACATAGAGTGGGGAAACGAAGTGTCCAGTGGGTGAAACAGCAAGGAGGCCAGTCTTACTGGATCTTAGGATGTGTAGAGGGGAGTAAGCTACAGGAAGAACAGAAAGGGAGCCAGGTTTGTGAAAGGGGTTATATGCACAGTAAATGTTGGCCCAAGTGGCCTCAGAAGATCATTCCTATTTTGAGATTCTGTGACTGTAATTATTATTTTTTTCCTAAACGCTTACCTTCTGCCTTAGAATCAATATCTAAGCAATGATTCTACGGCAGAAGAGCAGTAAGGGCTAGGCGAAGGGTGTTGTGTCTTGCCCAGGGTTGCACAGCTAGGTGACTGTGATTACTTATTTGCCCCCAATAAAGGACCTTGAGGAACAGCTAGAGGAAGAAGAAGCTGCAAGGCAAAAACTACAGCTTGAAAAAGTCACAGCTGAGGCAAAAATCAAGAAAATGGAGGATGACATTCTGGTTATGGATGATCAAAACAACAAATTAACCAAAGTGAGTAGATTAACATTATCAACTTAAGAAATTCAGGTTTGCTGGTGAGGATCTGAAGGTTCTCTCTTTCTTCCAAGATGCGACTGAATTGTTCCAGGAATTTTCAGTGCTTATGTTCCAGGCCTTTAAAAGCTACATAAGACCTACTTTAGAACAGTTTATTGATATGTTTTATAGCTGGTTTTTAAATTTTCATGTTTGGTTTACAGGTATGAATTTGGGGAAAGGAGAGAGAGAGAGAGAGAGAGAGAGAGAGAGATTCTTCTCAGGATTTGGCCAGTTCTCCTTAACTGTATCAAAATATGGAGACAGAGTCTTCTTCCACTTAGGTTATTCCCGCTTGGACATATTCAACATATTCTCTCTCTTAGTTGCTACCTGAAAACTCCTACAACTTTTTTTTCCCAACAAGCAAATAATAATATTTCTTGTTTTCACAAAAGGAAAGAAAACTCCTTGAAGAAAGAATAAGTGATTTAACAACAAATCTGGCTGAAGAGGAAGAAAAAGCAAAGAATCTTACAAAGCTAAAGAACAAACACGAGTCTATGATTTCAGAACTGGAAGGTAAATACACTAGCTAGAGAGGCTTACAACTGAATTTATTTTAAAACAACGACAACAAACCTCAAACAGACAAAATAAAGTTAGAAAAGGGAGAATGAGAATGTTAGATTGGAGCTGTGTTTTAAGAGAGTCAGTCATAATCTGCCCTATGCCAAAAACATGATGAAGGATAAGTAGACCCCTCAATCGAAATAGGGAAGTTAGTATAAAATAGTCTTTATTAATCATTAGAAGCAGCTGGTGGCCAAGCCCTTACCGTTCTATCTCAGAGTTGTTACTAAGACAGAAAATAAAGGTTTTAAAATATTATAATAATAAGCAAACCTCATATTACTATATCCATTTGTGGTTTATACAGCACTTCCATCACAGCAGTTTTGTAAGGACTATCAAGGAGTGTGCTAGAGTCAGCTCAAACTGGATAGAGATAACCAACAGTTAAATTTTCATTTGTGAGCATTTACACTTTGGAAATTGGCTGGCTACAAACTGGGGCTTGAGATGTTGCTTTATTGATCATTAGGCTTAAGAAAATGATGGAGAAAATGTTCATGCAGATTAAACTTTAAAGTGTGTCGCGCGCGCGCGCGCGTGTGTGTGTGTGTGTGTGTGTGTGTATACATACATATATATAGGCAGTCTTTTTACAAATACTATCTCATTTGATCCTCACAACAACATTGACAATTAGATGCTATTATTATTCCCATTTTACAGTTGAAGAATTAATGATGATGATGATAATGAAAACTAGCATTTATATAGTTCTTACTATGACAGGCAATGTGTTAAATGCTTTATAATTGTTATCTGGTACAACCACCCTGGGAAGTAGGTGTTATTATCTCCTCTTTACAGTCAAGGAAACTGAGGCAAATAGTTAAGTGACTTGCTCAGGGTCACACAGCTAGTTAGTGTCTAAAGCCAGATTTGAAGTAGAGTACTCCTGATTATAGATAGGGCCTGGCACTCTAGCCACTGAGCCACCTATTTTTTTTTTTTTATGCATCAAAGCAATTATTTGGACAGTGGGAATTACTAGATATCACTTTCATTATTATAACAATTTAAGTACACTCAGGTTCATTTTATCTTTTAAAAACAGTATTATTGTTGCCTTTTGGTTTTGTAACCTTAGTTAGCATGACTCTTTAACCCCACTCCTATCCACCGCTGAACTATTCCTTTTTTTTGTTTATTTTTTGATATCTTATTTTCCCAATTACATGTAATAATTTTTCAACATATGTTTTTCAAAACTATAAGATTCAAACTATCTCCCTCCCTCCTTTTCCTCTCCCCTCTCTTGAAGATGGTAAGCAATTTGACCTGGGTTATCCATGTATTATTATGCAAAACTTATTTCCATATTGGTTATTGTCATAAAAGAATATTCATATAAAACCAAAACCCCAAAATGAAAACTCAAACAAACTAAAGTAAAAAATTATATGCTTTGATCTGCATCTGACTCCAGCAGTTCTTTCTCTGGAGGTGGATAGCATTCTTTGTCATAAATCTTTCAGATTTGTCCTGGATCATTGTATTGCCAAGAGTAGCTAAACGTTTCACAGTTGATCATCATACAATATTGCTTTTTACTGTGTACAATGTTCTCTCATTCTGTTTATTTCATTCTACATCATCAGTTCATGTAGGTCTTTTCAGCTTTTTTCTGAAATCATAGCATAATAATAGTCCATCACCATCATATACCACAATTTGTTCAGCCATTCCCCAATTGATGGGCATCCCTTCAATTCCCAGTTTTTTGTCACCACAAAAAGAGCTGCTAAAAATTTTTTTTTTCTGATCTCTTTGATATCTAGTAGCCCTAATAGTGGCATTACAGGATCAAAGCATATGCACAGCTTTATAGTTCTTTGGGCAAAACACTGAACTATTTCTTGTAAAAACAGCCAAAAATTTAGACCAGGGGTTGGCAACCTTTTTGGCCATGAGAGCCATAAACGCCACATTTTTTAAAATGTAATTTCATGAGAGCCGTACAGTGCTCACCGTGTGCGCTCCTGTAACAGCGCCTGAAAAAGAACTGACTTTATGGCTCCTGCAGAAAGAGCCATATCTGGCCCTCAAAAGAGCCAGATATGGCTCGAGAGCCATACGTTGCCGACCCCTGATTTAGACCAATACTGCTGACACTGATACTGTACCTGAAAATGTATACTGCTTTCTACATCTATAGATCTCACCTCTCTCTGGGTCCAAGATTGTTCATTACAGTTTCTCCTACTTTGACTGCTTTTTGTTCTCTTGGTTCTGACTTCTTCTCCCTATATTTTTTTCACCCAAGCCCAAAGCATCCCTTGGGCCATTTTCTTCCATTTAAAGAGATACTTGCTTTTTTCTTAGTACGTCTGAAGAAGGAAGAGAAGAGTAGACAGGAGCTGGAGAAAATGAAGAGGAAGCTGGAGGGAGATGCAAGTGACTTCCATGAACAGATTGCTGACCTCCAGGCCCAAATAGCTGAGCTAAAAATGCAGTTGGCCAAGAAAGAAGAAGAACTACAAGCAGCTCTGGCCAGGTAAGTGGGATTCTTGCTTGCCTGAGTGACTCAGATATAATTTTAGAATATCTTTAGGAGTTGGTACTATAAGATGTCCCCAAAGTCTTAATGCATTAAAAAAAAAACTTTACTTTCTTAGTAACAACCCTAAGACAGAATTGGGAAGAGGTAGGTGGCTTAGTGGATAGAGAGCCAGACCTGGAGATGGGAGGTCCTGAATTCAAATTAAGCCTCAGAAACTTGCTAGCTGTGTGACCTTGGGCAAGTCATTTAACTTTCACTGCCTAGCCCTTACCACTTTTCTACCTTTGAACCGATATGTGGTATCAATTCTAAGGCAGAAGGTAAGGGTTTTTCAAAATAATTATAATTATAAGGCACATTATAAGTGCTACATAAATGTTAAATATTTTAAAAAATATTATTTTATTATTCTTATAGCTGTGTGATCCTCAGCAAGTCACTTAACTCCAATTGCCTACCCCTTACCGCTCCTCTGCTTTGAAGCAAATACTTAGTATTAATTTTAATATAGAAGCTATAGGAATAATGTCTAAGGTCAAATTTGAACCTAGGTCCTTCGATTGGCTCTCTAACCAGCTGCCCCTGCAAAATATCTCTTACATGGAGCCATTCCCACTGCCATAACTAGCCTCACTGAAACCATTTGAACTTCAAACCAGGACTATGACTCTCACTCTCTTAACTAATGTCTCCTTTCCTTCCATTGTCTTCCCCAAACCACTTTCAGATCAATCTTTCTAAATACCATTGCAATTCCCTTTCCAAAAAACCTTTGATTTCTCCTTTCTGGCTACCAAATGGAGTCCAAACTCCTTAACGACTCTCCAAAGAGCCTTTACCAAATTACCAGCCTCATCTCTTCTTGTTTTCTTACATAAATTCTATCTAGACTCCAGTGAGAATACTTGTCATTTTCAAAATGTACCTTGAGTTTTCTCTGCTTCCAAACTTAGGCTCAATGCTATTTCTGCTATCTACAATGTTATTTCCACTATCTACAATCCTCTGGTGTCTTCTCTTCACCTTCAAACCATCTTTTATTGAAATCCTATCCACCCTTTGAGACCTGGTTTAAATGTCCCCTCCTCCTTGAAACCATTTCTGTTTAACCCAACCAGAAGAGATTCCTCCCTCCTCTGAGTTCCCATATCACTTTGTACTGTTTATATGGTATTTACCACATGCTCCTTTGTGTTAGTTATTTGTGTACCCAGTTGTAGTTTTTAGTCGTTTTTCAGTTCGTGATCCCCTTTAAGGTTGTCTTGGCAAAGATACCAGAGTAATTTGCCATTTCCTTCTCCAACTCATTTTACAGATGAGGAAACAGAGGCAAATGGAATTAAGTGGGACTTTCCCAGGGTCCCACAGCTACTAAATGTCTCAGGTTGATTTGAACTCATGAAGAGGAGTCTTTCTGACTCCAGGCCTGGTCCTTTATCTACTACATCACTTAGCTGCTCCTACTAGATCATAAACTCTTTCCAGGACTCTGAGGGTAGGAAACACATCTTAGACATTTTTTTAAATTGCCATAGAATCTATTAGTTCCTTGCACATAGCAGGTGATCAGCAATAGTTGAATAAATTAATTTGGTGCCAGTAAAGGAGTAGAAGAGGTAAGGCAAAGTTCATAGATAGCTGGTGTTTGGATCAGGAAAACCTGTGTTCAAGTCTTGCTTCTCATATATACTAGCTTCAGCAAATCATTTAATTTCTCACTACCTCAGGCAAATCTCTCAGACTATTAAATTACATTTGAGGAAGTAATCTCAGTCACTAAAGGGAATTTTCACATTAAGACCTGATGCTAAAACAAAAAACAAAAAACTATTCTGGTGAAAGCATAAATTTGGATCGAACCAAAACATTTTAAAATTGGACTAGAATAATACAAGGGATTGTCTTGCTTTCTTTCTACCTAGTTTCTCTAAAGCTCTTGGTTCTATATCCAATGATAATAGGAGGGTGAAAGAGGAACATTACTGATACCAAGGGGAGCAAGAGCATCTGGTCCTAGAAAAGAGTTTCTTGTAGAATCACCATGGAGATAGAGTATAAGTAAACCCCTTTGGTCTAAGCCAGTGGTTCCCAAACTTTTTTGGCCTACTGCCCCCTTTCCAGAAAAAATATTACTTAGCCCCCTGGAAATTAATTTTTAAAAATTTTAATAGCAATTAATAGGAAAGATAAATGCACCTGTGGCCATCACCCCCTTCCTGGATCGCTGCAGCACCCAGGGGGTGGTAGCGCCCACTTTGGGAATCACTCACTGGTCTAGGCCATGATGACTCTTTTCTCATAGGCTTGATGATGAAATTGCTCAGAAAAACAATGCATTGAAGAAGATAAGAGAGTTGGAGGGTCACATCTCTGACCTCCAAGAAGATTTGGACTCAGAAAGAGCAGCAAGGAATAAGGCAGAAAAACAGAAAAGAGACCTGGGAGAAGAGCTGGAGGCATTGAAGACAGAGCTAGAGGACACCTTGGACAGTACTGCCACACAGCAGGAACTCAGGTACAGTGATCCCTCACATATGGTGGGAGTTACATTCCAGAGACCTCTGTGATAGGTGAAAATCTGTGAATTAGCAGTGTTACATTTATATATATATATATATATATATATA
>NC_058130.1:184673625-184732072 GCF_016433145.1 Gracilinanus agilis | reverse complement strand
TATATATATAGAGATAGAGAGAGAGAGAGAGAGAGAGAGAGAGAGAGAGAGTTAGTTAAGGCCCTTCCCACTCTCCTATAAACCTTTTCCACACTCTTATTAACCTATAGTCACTAAGCCAATCAACGCCCAGGATACAGAACACAGTGCTGTAGTTGCTCGCCTTTCATTCCATCAACCAATAGTGTGCCACAATAAGTGTAACTCCACAATACAGAATTATATATATTTTTTAAACCCATGATACAGTGAAGCCACCATAAGCAAACCATGTATATAGTGAGGGATGACTGAACAGAAGTCTGTGATATGTTCCAAGTCCCTGGAAATCAATGTCCATATTCTCTCCCATGATAGACACTTGAGCCTCCTTTTAAAAAATTTCTAAGTAAATATGTTTTTTAAGTGGCGGTATTCAAAATTCAATTCCCAATTATCTGCATGAGTGGAGAGGCAAGCCAGAAGGACAGCTAAAACAACAAAGGGCAATGGCTACCCCAGCCACTCCAATGAGTTGGATTGGGTTGGATTGGGTGACCTTAGTCTATGATTTATGGTGGCTCTCTGTCTTCCTGGATTATGTTTTGATTAGGTTGATATTAAGATTATTTCATCTTTCCAGAACACATGGCCACACACAAACTCAAGGTCACAAAAGGAAGCTGGTTTGAGATTGCAGACTGGCCACAGAAAATCTACTAAGTAGAAACCAGCAAGTCCTCCCCCACACTCTTGGTTCTCCACTCCCTACTTAAACAGCTCATGTCTTTGCTCCTCTTCAGAGCCAAGAGGGAACAAGAAGTGACCGTACTGAAGAAGGCGCTGGATGAGGAGATTCGGACTCATGAAGCCCAAGTCCAGGAGATGAGACAGAAACACACACAGGCTGTGGAGGAGCTCACAGAGCAATTGGAGCAGTTCAAGAGGGTAAATCCAGCATGCCTTGGGAGTTTCTGGAGGGAAGGCAGCTCAGAAGGGTGGGAATAAGCCCTTTCCAAGTCTCTCACTCTTTCATTCCGTCCTTCCAACAATAGCTCTGGGAAGTAGGAAGATAGCCAGGGAAGAGATGAATTATTCACACACACCCCCTTATTTGATAGAAATCATAATAGCTAATATTTATACAGGACTTTAAGGTTTGCAGAGCCCTTTGTAATGTATTATCTCATTTGATTCTCATAAATCTCATTTATAGCTCTTTAACAAATGAGGAAACTGAGGGGTGAGAAAGGAAGGGGAAGAGATTTAACCAGAGTCACATAGCCAATAAGTGTGTGAGATAGGATTTGAATTTGGATCTTTCTGACACTGAATCCAGGGCTCTGTCCATTCTGTTGTCCATCATAATCAGCAGGATAATAATGATAGCCAACATTTATATGGGGCCTACTTTGTGCCAGGCACTGTGCTAAACCCTTTACCAATATTATCCCATTTGATCCTCACAACAACGCTGCAATATAGGTGATATTATTTCCCACTTTACAGATGAGGAAACTGAGGGAGAGGTGAAGTGATTTGCCCAGAGTCATACAGTCATACAGTGTGTGAGTTAGGATCTGAACTCAGGGTGTTCTGATTCTGAATCCAGGGAGCTATCTATCTATTCCATTAACCAGTCACATAATTATCATCACCATCATCATAGCTAGCATTTACTTAGTGCTTACTAAGTGCCAGGGGCAGCTAGGTGACTTAGTGAATAGAGTGTCAGGCTTGGAGTCAGGAAGACCTGAATTCAAATCCAGCCTCAGAGATTACCCTAGCTATGTGACCCTGGGTAAGTTACTTAACTCTGCCTCAATTTCCCCATCTGTAAAATGAGCTGGAGAAGGAGAACACTCCAGTATCTTTGCCAAGAAAATCTCAAATGGGTTACAAAGAGTTCGATATGACTGAAACAACTGAACAAAACCATGTGCCAGGCACTAGACTAAGTCCTTTACAAATACTATCTCATTCGACCTTCACAGTGCCCTATCAAGTAGATACTCTCATTATGTCCCACTTTACAGATGAGGAAACTGAGGCAGAGGTGAAGTAACATGCCCAGGATCACATAGCAAATAAAGGCCCAGCACTCTGTCCACTGCTTCACCTAGATGCCCAAGAGAAAAAAGGCCCACAGAGGCTAAAGATAAGAATATTAATAATACCACTATGTATATGTGTTTAACCCTTACTTTCTGTCCTAGTAAGACAAAAGGGCAAGGGCTAGGCAAATAGGGGTAAGAGATTTGCCCTGGGTGACATGGCTAGGAAGAATTTGATGCCAGATTTTAACCCCAGGTCCTTCTGACTGCAGGCCTGACACTGTATCGACTGTGCCACTTAGTTGCCCTAAGTTTTATCTTTCTTTCTTTCTTTCTTTCTTTCTTTCTTTCTTTCTTTCTTTCTTTCTTTCTTTCTTTCTTTCTTTCTTTCTTTCTTTTTTTAACTCTTACCTTCTGTCTTATAATAGATACTAAAATATCATTTCCAAGGCAGAAGAGCAGTAAGGTCTAAGCAATTGGAGTTAAGTGACTTGTCCAGGGTAACACAGCTAGGAAGTATCTGAGGTCAGATTTGAACCCTTGACTCCAGGCTTGGCTCTCTATCTACTGAGCCACCTAGCTACCCCTTTCCCCTTTTATTTATTTATTTGTTTGTTTAAACACGGCTGAGGCCCACAGAGACTTATAGAGGTCCTTTATCTGTGTACTTGTCTTATCCTATTCCATGATAAAAACCTCGAAGACAGAGACCATGTTTTTATTCTTCTCTTGACACACCCATCCCAAATGTCTGCAGTTAGGTGGCTCAGTGGATTGAGAGCCAAGTCTAGAGGGGTGAGGTCCTGGGTTAAAAATTGGCTATAGATATTTCCTAGCTGTGTGACCCTGGGCAAGTCACTTAACCCCCGTGGCCTAGCCCTTGCCTTTCTTATGCCTCGGAACCAATACACAGCATTGATTCTGAGACAGAAGGTAAGGGTTTAAAAATAAATAACTAAATAAAATGCATGTAGTATGTGTTCAATGAGTAATAGATTCAGCTAGACACCATTGCTTCCATCGCCAGCTTTCCCATCCTTCAGTCTCCGCCAGCCCTCCAGGTTTAGCTGTCATGTTTCTTCTCTTATGCTCTTGGGACAGGCCAAGGCCAACCTGGACAAGAACAAGCAGACTCTGGAGAAGGACAATGCAGACCTGGCCAATGAGCTGAGGTCTCTGAACCAGGCAAAGCAGGAGGTGGAGCACAAGAAGAAGAAACTGGAGGCACAAGTGCAGGAACTTCAGTCCAAGTGCAGTGATGGAGAGCGGGTTCGGGCAGAGCTCAATGACAAAGTCCACAAGCTGCAGGTGAGTTCAGGAATCTGCCCACCGCAATGGAAGAGCAGAAACTGCTGGGAGGGGATTAGAGAGACAGCCGGGGTCCCGGCAGTGGCCGTTCTAACTTCCTCAGCTTTCTGAATTGGCTGAAATTTTGGGATTAGAAAGACTTCTGAGTTTTAATAGTCCTAAAAAATCACATCATCACAATAGCAATAGTAGCTAGCATTGAATATTATCTCATGGTATCCTTATGACAACCCTAGGAGGTGCTATTTTTTTCTGTTACACATGTATTATGTAAAACATATTTCTATATTGTTCATTTTTGTAAGTAACCTTATAAAATTAGAACCCCAAAACAAACCTAAGTAGCAATTGAAAAATCATGTGCTTTTATTTGCTTTCTGATGCCAACAGTTCTCTTTCTGGGGGTGGACAGCATTCTTTGTCCCAAGTCACCAGAATTGTCCTGGATCATTGTATTGCTGGGAGTAGTTAAATCTTTCCCATTTGATCATTCCACAATATTGCTGTTACGGTGTACAATGTTCTCCTGGCTCTGCTATTTCACTCTGTATCAGTTCACATAGGTCTTATATACCACAATTTGTTCAGCCATTCCCTAATTGACGTCCCCTTAATTTCCAATTCTTTACCACCACAAAAAGAGCTGCTACAGCTATTTTTGTACAAACAAGTCCTCCCCCCACCATTTTTTTTAACATCTTCAGGATACAGCCCTTCTAGTGGTATTACTAGATCAAAGGGTAGGCATTGTTTTATAGCCCTTTAGGCAAAATTAGGAGGTGCTATTATTATCCCATTTTACAGATAAGGAAATCAAGGAAATTGCCAGACACTGTGCTAAGTGCTTATGCAATTACTATTTCTTTTGATTATCATAAGGTAGATGCTATTATAACCCACAATGGGGGATTATAAGCTCCACCCTACCATTTTATAGCTGAAGAAACGGAGGTAATAATAACAATAATAGTAATAGCTAACATTTATATAATAGTTTCTATGTGTCAGGCACTATAAGTGCCTTACAAATATTTTCTCATTGGATCCTCACAACCACCCTGGAAGATGTTATTATGAACCTCATTTTTCAGTTGAGTGAGCATCTGCTTGAAAACTTTCACTGATAAAGGGCTCGTTCTACTTTGGGATAGCTTTAATTGTTAGGATTTTTTTTTAATAGGCCCATATCTGCTTCTCTGAATTTCTGTGTTGCTTTTAGTTCTGCCTTTGGTGGAGGTGGGGTGGCAGGGGATGTGTGGAAGTCAGAAATCTATCCATCTTCTGCATGACTCTTCAAATATTCCTCATCTTCTCTCTTCAAGATAAAGTATCCCCAGTTCCTTCAACCAATCCTATGGAATAGTTGCTAATCCCTTCATGATACTATTTGCTCTCCTTGTTCTGGCTTACCAATTCTCTTTCCTAAAATGTGGCAGGTAGAACTGTCCAAGTGTGGTCTGTTCAGTGCAGAATAAAGTAGTTCTATAATCTCCCTTGTTCTGTAAGCTGTCCCTGTTATCAGTGCATCATCACAACTTTGGCTGCTCTATCATTCTATGGACTTGTATTGAGCATTCAGTCCCCTGAAACTCCCATGCCCTTTTCATTTGACCTACCTGTGCATTTTCTACACCCAACTTTGCACCTAGTCCATAACGGGCTAATGGATTTGGGGGGTAGGGTTATAATTCTTAGCTCTTTCCAAAGAGGAGCTCCTTCAGTCTCTCCAAATAACCCAGTCAGAAGTCTCATGGCTCTTCCAGAAAGTTTTTTTTTATAGCTAACCTCAGTCTCTACTATTGCAAAATCAAATTTCCTCTAGTTTGGTCCCTCAGTGGAAATGAAGTGCATCACCAACCTATTTTATAATTCTTAAAACCATTATTATATTTCCCCTTCATCCTTCTCTTCTAGGGAATTTGAATCATTTGCACTGATTTAACTGTTCTGTGAATGGCAAAGTATAGAAAGACTTATTAATATTTTATTCAGGATAGGGAAGAAATGTTCTCCATCTGTGCTTTGGAGACTAATTGCTCAGTAGAGGATTGATTTTTATCATCATAACAAAAGCAACTTCTTGTCTGGGTACAGACTATTAATTTGAACTCTCAGTGCAAATGAGAATGAAATGAGATGAATTCTAGGAAGGAGATTAAAATGGTTTATCTCAGAACTACAGAAATTGGTAGGTAGAGACCATCAAATTAGCCAAAGACATTATATCCCTAGGAGTATGGTTTTCTCTAGGGTGATGCAAAGGAAATTTATGACAGGTTAGTGTCTTAAAGATGGCTATAAAGCACTACCTTCCTTATCTCGAGGCATCTCCAAATCGATGGAGAAGTAAGTATGGGGATAGGGAACCACAAACTCCTTCTAGTAAATGTACTTCCGGAGGGAAGGATGTGTCTTTTCTCTCATGGTAAATGTCCAACCAAGTGCCCATCTTACAGAAATGGAATGGGTCAGACAGATTCATCTTTGCTTGTGCCTGTCTTGGTAAGGTGTTCAAGGTCAATTTATCATAATAATTTAGAATTGGAAGGAAACTCAGAGGAAATTTGCTTCACCTATGCCTGAGAAAATAATCCTCTCTATAACATACTCAGTAAGTGGTCATCCAACTTTTGCATAAAGACTTCTGGTGAAGGTGAACCCATCATCCCAGTCAGTCTTTTCTACTTTTGTATACCTTTAATTTAGCTGGACTGCTCTCCTTAGAGGAGGTTCTATAAGTCCCAGTCAATATGGGCTTGCTCTACAATTGAGTCTTAGGTGGGACTATGTTCTAGGGATCTTAGATTCAGATGAGATATAAGAGATTTTGACTTTTCCATCCAACAGAGTGCTATTTTTGTGTATGGGCAAGGATGGTTAATTGAATCATGTAACCAATCTTTCTCCCCTTATGTGTAATTGGACCTTAGAATGAAGTGGAGAGTGTCACTGGGATGCTGAATGAGGCAGAGGGGAAGACCATTAAATTGGCCAAAGATGTCGCATCCCTAGGATCCCAGTTACAAGATACCCAAGTAAGTATTGTGCCATACCAGCTGGTGAATGGGAGCAGGGCTGAGACACAGGCCCTCATGGCAGGGCATCTTGGTGTGTTCTTTTCACAGGAGCTACTCCAGGAAGAAACACGACAGAAGTTGAATGTGTCTACCAAACTTCGCCAGCTGGAGGATGAGAGGAATAGCCTGCAAGACCAACTTGATGAGGAAGTAGAAGCCAAGCAAAACCTGGAACGGCACATCTCAACTCTTAACATACAGGTGCCATCTTGATCCCAGTCAAGGGACAGGCAGAACTTGGAGAGAAGCAGAATAGTTTGTTCTAAGAACCTATGCTGTACCCATGGTGCCTTATTAGATCTTCTTATTAATTCTTATTAAATCTTATCATATTATTCTTATTAGATCTTAAGATATAGAGGACCCTAAAGTGTGGACCACTGAGAACTTATACCATGTTGTTTAGTTCATTGGTTTAGTTATTAGCTGCTCCAATCTCCCTACTGGCTGAAGGTCTTCAAGAAAAGTAATTTTGGTTTTACTGTTTTACGAGGATAGATAGAACACAAAGTAGGCTCATGTCAGGAAACTAAGGGTACACTATAGTACATCCTCCTTCTTACCTGAATCTCCTATTATTTCAGCTCTCTGATTCAAAGAAGAAACTACAAGATTTTGCCAGTACTGTGGAGGGCCTGGAAGAAGGCAAGAAGAGGCTCCAGAAAGAGATTGAAGGTCTCACCCAGCAGTATGAGGAGAAGGCAGCATCTTATGATAAATTGGAAAAGACTAAGAATAGACTTCAGCAGGAACTGGATGACCTGGTTGTGGACTTGGACAACCAGCGCCAACTGGTATCCAATTTGGAAAAGAAGCAAAAGAAGTTTGACCAGGTAGAATCTGCTTTTATCTCTTTCCTGGGGCGGTTTGCATAGTAACAGTCGAATGAATCAAGTTAGTATTTGAAGTTCCTCTAGGTCTGCGTTGGTGAACCTAAGGCACATGTGCCAGAGGGGACTGCTTTCTTCCCCCTCTCCACATGCACCTTAGGACGTTTCTTACATCACTCACCCCTCTACCCAGCAGCCCAATGGGAGTGCTTCCTCTCTCCCCTGTCTGGGGTAAAGGGGAACAGCTCACATGAGGCGTGAGGGGTAGTTTAGGCACTCAGTCTCTAAAAGGTTCATCACGGCTCTAGGTATTTCTGGTCTCTATTTCTCCTCGGTGAATTCTGCCTAGCCTCTGGTCACAGAACAATCTTGATTTGTGGGGTACTAACCTACTATAACTATAAATCAGATAATGAACCTAAAGAAGGATCTATCCTTATAGTGAACTTCTTTAGTTCACTATAAGAAAATAATATCATTAGTTGGATTACTTTGACTGTTGGGCTTCTAAATTTGTTCATCATTGACAGAATATGTGTGCATGTGTATATATACACACACTATTCTGAAAAACTCAAAATGACTTAATACCAAAATTATTATTTTTTGATCTTATTCATTTTGGACATAAAATCTTTCTAAAATGTTTTGGGCACAGATTTCCTACTTTCTTAAGCAGGTTATACTCAGTGTAATTTAGCTTCTTCTCAATAACTCCAGGGACATTGTTATGACAATCAGTTATTCCTGGAATTATTCAAAAAGACCTTAGAGATCATTTAGTTCAATCCTCTCCATAATCTGACAGTTTGTCATTCACTGTCAGTGAATAGGTATTTATGAGAGGATGTTCCATTTTCAAAAATGTTTAATTAAAAGATTAATGTTGAACATCAATTCAGTTGTCTAAACTTGCTTATTAAGTATTTACATTTAAATGTAGAAAGTATCATAACAGTTTTTTAGTTGCTCTCTTGAAGATCCTCACTAGGAATCGGCATATTTTGCCCATTTATTCTCAGTGACTTTTCCTCATTTATGGTCTTAGTTAATGTGTGTTCTACTTTTCTGGCTCTACTTTTTTCACTTTGCATTATTTCATCTTTTTCCCAATATCTTTATATATTCCACACCTGCCAGTTTTAATTGCATTATAGCATCTTACTCCATGAATGTATCACCATGTAATTAATTCTGGCCCTGTTGGATTGCTTCCAACTAGTTGCTTCTAGTTTTAGTGATTACATATAATGGTACCATGAAAATCCATAGAGACATCTCTTTTTCAATTTAAGAAAATAACACTTTCAAGATATATTCCTAATAATGGAATAATTGAACCAAAGGATATGATTATTTTTGTAACATTTACTGTGTTTTACCAGATTATTCCTGTGGATCTTAAAATTAATATTCAATAACTAAACATTATATTTTATAAAGTTTTATTAATAATAAACTAACATAAAAAAAACTAGACGGAGAAGGTACTAAACTCACCCAGCCTGCTCCCAGGAGTAAAAGAGAAAGAGAAAGGAGTTACAGCCAAATATAAAACAATAATGTGACCACGCAAACGTGGCGGTGCAGGAGAGATTAAAGGGAATTTGGGGAAAACTAAGGGACTGAAAGGGGATGCAGTCCAAGGTTCAAAACCTCCATTTATACATTCCACAAAAATATTCTACCAATTTGCAATTCCACCAATTTGACAGGTATGAGGTTAACTTCGAGAATTGTTTTAATATGCATTTTATTAGTGTCCAGCCCTTTTAAATGAGATATTTCTTTAGACATTTGAAAACATTATATCATCCTAAAATTTCTCTTCTCCAATCTTCTTAATCATTTCCCGTATGACAATGCAATTGAATTTCCATTTTGGTTGTTATCTCTCTCTGGATAGCCTCTTTTTTGTTTTGTTTTGTTTTGTTTTTTTGGCAACTGTGTTACACTAGTTGCTTCATATTGAACTTGTAGCCAACTAAAATCCCTGTCTTTTTTTCTTTTTAAACATAAATTGCTCTTAAGCTATGGTTTTCCCAACTTTCAACTAGGAAAGTTGATTTTTTTTTTTTAAATCTAAAGGTGGAATTTCCTACTTATTTCTATAGAATTTCAAGTTCTTGGTTTAGGCTCATTGTTTGAGCTTTATAAATCCATCTTAAAACTCAAAATTAGTCATATTGCATGGCAGTGGGAAGGGGAGCAAGTGGGAAGGGGAGGGGAGAGGAGAAGAAGGAGAAAGGAAAGTTATAAGTATTTATATAACATCTACTAAGGGCTGGGTACTGTGCTAAGTGTTTTGCAAATATCATCTCATTTGATCTTCACAACAACCCTGGGAGGCAGATGCTATTACTTATTCCCATTTTACAGTTGAGGAAACTGGAGCAAACAGGGTTAAGTGACTTATCTAGGGTCACACAACTAGTAAGTGTCTGAGGCTATATTTGAACTCAGGGCTTCCTGACTCTGAGTCTAGCACTCCATCCACTGTGCCACCTAGATGCCCTAAGTGGGCAGAAATAAAGGTATTTCTGACCATTCTACTCTTCTTAAAATGCAAAGCACTATAGTAGCCCAGGTGAGGTTTAAACTTGTTGGGCTAAGATTCTCTAGACCTTTAACTCAGTGTTTTAACTGCTTTAGCCCTGTTGATACAGACACATATGCACACACCTATACACACACACATAGCACATATATCCTATTGTTCTGTAGTAAGAGTATGCTTTCTGGGACAGCTGATGTACATAGGTGTGCTTCCCTTTATGCTAAATAGTCCCAAACTTCTGTGGTTTTTCTAATTCTGCCTATTTTTTTCAGTTTTAGTCTCTTCTTACTACTGTTAGCTATTATTTCTCCATACTGTCAATGTGCTTCTGCTGCTTCTAATCTTTTTTTTATTTTTTTTAGTATTCAGTTGAGGGTCTAACATTGACTCTACACCTCGCCCATCTGGTACAGTGCATGGATTATGAACGTTAGAAACTTTCTTTTTGTTGTTGGGGTTTTCTTTCTCTTCTTTTCTTTCTTTTTATTATTATTATTTTTTTTGCTTCCTTCTGTCTATCTCCTGGAAGCTTCAATTTTCCAGTAGCTGGATCTTTGGATAGATGAAGTGTTACTATGAAACATTATACTTTTTTCTCTGCAGATAAAAATTATTCAAATAGCAATATTTGTTAAGCTTTGAGTTTTTCTAGTGGTAGAGATAGATTTGTGCTGGCCATCTCCACTCTCTCCTGGTTCTCCTTGTGACTGAGTGTATTATTTGTGACAGATACTTGAGAGTAGAGAACTAGAACAAAGTTAACAGGTCTGTAACAGGATTAAATTCTTATTTGGATAATACCTCACTAGAGCCATGTTCTGACCAGCATTAGCCATCATTGGTTTATGTTAAAATTCTATGTAGAAAGTGGTTTAGCTATTTTGGGCTTTTAATGCAGTCAGCTGAGAAAAACTAAAGCAGAAATATGATGTTGAATTTCTTGCATGGATGATTAAATTATTTCTACAGGACATAAGACATGTGGCGCTTTCCGCATTGAGGATTAAGAAATGAAGATGAAAAGGTGCCAATACAACCTTCAAAGCCCTTATCTCTAGCTGGCGCTCAACTCTGTGATTTTTTTTGCTGTTTTGCAGTTGTTAGCGGAGGAGAAAAACATCTCTTCCAAATATGCAGACGAAAGAGACAGAGCAGAGGCGGAAGCTCGAGAAAAGGAAACAAAAGCCTTATCCTTAGCCAGGGCTCTGGAGGAGGCTCTGGAATCCAAAGAAGAACTTGAAAGAACCAACAAAATGCTCAAAGCTGAAATGGAAGACTTGGTTAGCTCCAAGGATGATGTGGGCAAAAATGTGAGTCTTCCACAATCCCTCTTCTCATCCATGTTGGGCCAGTCTCCCAGTAAGGTCCCTCCATTTACTTTCCACCAAAGCCTACAATTGCCAGACTTGACCGGCTACAGATTCAGGGTAGAATCCAAGAAATAAGGGCTGAGTTCAGAACCCATACTTATGGCTACAACCATTTTCTGTCATTGTAATATTAAGAAGGTGAAGGAATGCCTGGAACTGGATCAGAGATAGAAAGGATTGTAGCCAATGTGAAAGATAAAGATTGGAGACCTGCGGAGGAAAGAAATACTCTGCTAGCTTCTGGCAAAAAAATTGCTATTTCTGAGCAAGATTATCCTGTGTACAGTAAAAGGCAACGTTACTCAGGAGTAATCTTCATTATGTTATATAATAATAACAATGATAATAATAATAGCCATAGCATTTGTATAGCTGTTTAACATTTGTAGATAATATCATGTGTTATCTCATTTGACTTTACAAATGTGTGATGTAGGGGCTATTATTATTCCCATTTTAAAGAAAAGGCATCTAAGGATGAGAGAGCTTAGGTGACTTGCCCAGGTCACACAGCTAGTAAGTATCTGAGGCAGGATTCAGACTCAGGTCTCCCTGACTCCCAGTCCCACACTCAAGCCATTGTACCATCTAGCTGACTGATTGTACAAATGATGGTCCACGTAATAAAGTTTATTCTGTCCACAAGGTCCACGAACTAGAAAAGTCCAAACGAGCTCTGGAAACCCAGATGGAGGAGATGAAGACACAATTGGAAGAGCTGGAGGATGAGTTGCAGGCCACTGAGGATGCCAAGCTGAGGCTGGAGGTCAACATGCAAGCCCTGAAGGGTCAGTTTGAGAGAGATCTCCAAGCAAGGGATGAGCAAAATGAAGAGAAGAGAAGGCAGCTACAGAAGCAGGTAATGTTCCTGGTGGGGAGGGAAAGGGAACTTTGTCCCTTATAATAACAGTAATAATATCTAACGTGTACATACTGCTTTACATAAATCATTTCACTTGATTTGGATGCTATGGGTTACCATTAAGTTATAGTCCATATATGTGTGTGTGTGTCCGTGTGTATCATTTGGGGAAGAGGTTAACTTGCTAATAGCAGTTAACAGACATGTACAAAGATTTACAGTTATCTTTTCTTTAGTTTCATCTTATATGTGTAGTTTCTTATATTTGAATACAAGGCCAACAGTTACAGTAGTGATTCTCACATGAAACTCTCACAACAGTTGATGCCCAGTCCACTATGTCCCAGGGAGTTGCCTGAGCAAAGTACGGTTTATTCAGGATTGGATAACTAGTCAATGTCAGAGGAGAATTTGCCCGGTCTTCTGGGCTTTAAAACCCAAACTCTTATCTCCTTTGTCAGGCTAATTCTATCATTTTCTTATGCTCTTGTTTATATATTAGAATGCTTTACTTGTCAATAATATGGAAATTAAATAAAAGCTTCTATTAAAAGGAAATAAGAGTAAAATAAAGAAAAATCATGCAAATTTAAGATACTAAGAAATATTAAATCATGAGACATTTAATTAAACATTTACAAAAATAAAAAATATAGAATTCAACCTAAAACAGAATATTCCAAAAGAAATTCTTTAAAAAAAACTTTTACCTTCTGTCTTAGAATTGATACTTAGAGAGGAAACAAGGGGAAAGGCCTTCTGCAGAAGGTGATGTTTGAGCTGAGTTTTGATTCTAAATAGCCTCTGTGAGGAAGAGAAAGGGAGGCTTGGGAAGAAGGATAAGGAAAGAAGAAAAAGGTAAAAGGAAGAGAAAGAAAGGCAACTTATATCAGCTCTAGAAAGCTGATTGTTTTCTTTTCAGTGTGAGCGTTTATATCTTGGGAAATGGCAAACACTACAAATCAAAGACTGATTTGTTGATTGTTTAGAATTAAGAAGGGAAAAAATGTTAATAAGGTAAGATTAAATTTAATTGTGTTTGGGGCAGCAAGGTGGCTCAGTGGATAGAGTCAGGTCTAGAGATAAGAGGTCCTGGGTTCAAATCTGGTCTCAGACACTTCCTATCTGTGTGACCCTGGGCAAGTTACTTAACCACCATTGCCTAGTCTTATTGCTCTTCTGCCTTTGAACAAATACTTAGTATCAATGCAAGACCAAAGGTAAGGGTTTTTTTAAAAAGTGTGTTTGGGGCAGCTAGATGGCTCAGTGAATTGAGAGCCAGGCCTAGAGACAGAAGGTCCTGGGTTCAAATTTGACCTGAGACACTCTATCTGTGTGACACCTGAAAAAGTCATTTAACTCTCATTACCTAGCCCATACCACTCTTCTGCCCCCAACACTTAGTATTAATTCAAAGACAGACGGTAAGAGTTTAAAAAAATGTCTTTCAAATTTTGGGAGAGGGCTACAAAAGAGCAGATTGTTAAACATTGCCAACACACACCCTTCAGGGTGGGATTGATGGCACTAGATCACATGAACAACTATTTCAGATTCCCCTGAGGGACCTCATTGTCTATTCTGTTCTACATGTATCGGGGCTTCATTTGGACACCTATATCCAGCCTTGACACTAAACAGAAAAATTCCATCTAAGCAGGTGGGGATTCTTTATACTGAGCTCTCCCATTCCCTGGAGGCACCCCCTCATGACTGCCATCTTTGACCCACCCCTCAGGGATGAGAGCTAAAGCCTCCCAGAAAGTAAACCTGTAGCATACCAACCTCTCCTTTTCTTGATTAGCTTCATGAGTATGAGACAGAACTTGAAGATGAGCGCAAACAGCGGGCCCTGGCAGCTGCGGCCAAGAAGAAGTTAGAAGTGGACATCAAAGATCTGGAGCTCCAGGCTGACTCGGCCATCAAAGGGCGGGAGGAGGCTATTAAGCAACTTCGTAAACTCCAGGTGGGTGGGGTTCCTCCTTGGTACCAATACCAGTGGTTCTCTGAGTGGAGAAAAAAACAGAAAAGGTCTTTCTGATGTTAGAGTCTCATAGGTAAGACTACCCATTTGGACAGCTAATAAGCACTAGGCGTCTGCTGTGTGCATGACTCCATATTAAGCAGCAGATATGAATTGTAGCCAAGGTGTATTAAGGCTCATCTTCTAAGGTAAGTCAATCTGGGACACCCAGAGGAAAGCCAAAGAGATTCCTGCAAGTTTTGGGGTCCAAGGCTAAAAGCCAAAACATCCTGAAGAGTTCTATAGCTTCATGGATACCTTGTGGTAAGGAGAGTAAAATTTAGGTTTGAACTGAAAGAGAAACCAAAGAACAGAACTTTGTTTAAAAAATAAAAGTAGCAGAGTCATTCTGAGGGATACAATTTTCTTTTTGTCCACTCTTGCTGAACCAATCCAGGCTCAGATGAAGGACTTTCAAAGAGAGTTGGAAGATGCTCGGGCCTCTAGAGAAGAGATCTTTGCCACTGCCAAGGAGAATGAGAAGAAAGCCAAGAGCTTAGAAGCAGACCTCATGCAACTCCAAGAGGTAAGATCTCACTTAGAAAAGTAAATCTTCAAGTTGGATTGTAGTAACCAGAGGCTTATAAATCAGTATTCTCAATTCTCCCACCCATATCAATCTTTTCTCTATCTTTCTCGAAGGAAAATAAAAAGATAAAGGAAATCAAGGTTCTTTTGTATTTCCTTGACATAAATTGCCTTTTTCTCTCAGAGGAATGGCCATTTCCAAATCCAGTTTGGTTGGTCTACTTTCTCTAAAGAAATAGACATTGGTAATCTTTGGGTAGGACTCATTCTCCCAGCTAAACAAAGAACAAGGGAATCCATGACTGACTTTCAAGAAAATGACACAAGAGTCTCCCCTCCTTCTGAAAATAGCAAATTCCTCCTTCCTCTTAATCCTCTAGGATCTGGCTGCTGCTGAGAGGGCACGCAAACAAGCTGACCTAGAGAAAGATGAATTGACTGAGGAGCTGGCCAGCAGTGTGTCTGGGAGGTAAGTGACCAGCCTCTACATTCAGGCCTTGGGGAATGGGGCTGGGAACATTTTACTGCAAAAAGTCAGCAGGCCATGGTGGTGTGCCTATGGCACACACTCTAAAGAAGGCATGCAGAGCTCTCTCTGTGGGCACACAAGCCAATGCCTGCCAGAGTTCATTACTAGAAAGGCAGAGGGACTTGGGGCCGCTCTCTTCCCTTCTATACCTAAGGGCATTTTTTTTTTCACTTCATCTGCCCCTCTGCCTAGTGGCCCAGTGAGAGTGCTTCCTTACTGCTCTATCTGGGGTAAGGTGGCAGAGGTGGGGCATATTCAGTCTCTGGGGAGGGCAGGGCAAGCCATGTGTTCTCTAGGGGTGGAGTGGGGCATGCATGGCACGTGGTCTCTAAAAGGTTCGCCATCACTGACTTAGGCAAAGTAGACTCACACTTTCAGATCTTCCTGGTGTTTAAATAACACTGCCAAATTACCTAGAAACAGCATTGGAAGTGGCAGTAATTAACCTGTCTTTACAATGTGAAACATGTGGAAATTCTCAACCAAGCTTTGTTGTTGGGATGAGAATCTAAGAGTAGAAAAACTCTCCAGATGGAGCTTATTATACATTGTTTCTTCACAGCATCTCAAATCCAGAACTTTTTGGTAGTGGGTGCTCCATTTTGTTTGTTTTTTGAGAATAGGCATGAAACAAAGAAGTGGGCAAATGAATGATAAAGGAAAGGAAAGAAACAAAATCTTATTCAGGCTTAAATGCTTTATTATTATATTATATTATGTATTACATTATCTACATTTCTGGCTGACGTCTGGCTGATGCCTCTGTGACCATTCTGTTGCTCAGAAATGCCCTGCAAGATGACAAGCGCCGCCTAGAGGCTCGAATTGCCCAACTGGAGGAAGAACTGGAAGAAGAACAAGGCAACATGGAGGCCATGAGTGACCGGTTCAGGAAAGCCACACAGCAGGTAAGTGTTTTACAAGAGTGCCTAAAATAGATGAAATGAGGCCTTCCCAACATTCTAGGAGGAATGATACACAGTAGGACTCTAAAGTCACATTTGCAATCACCATTAACCATTAATAGGAGCAACTAGGTGATGCAGTAGATCTGATCCTGAGGTTGGTAAGATTCACATTCATATCCTGCCTTAGACACTTACTGTTTGGCTCTGGGCAAGTCACTTAACCTCTGTTTGCTTCCATTTTTTCACCTGTAAAACTCAGATAACACTAACACCTAAGTTGTTGTAAAGCTAAAATAAGATACTTTTAAAAAGGACTCTGCAACCCCAAAGCCCTATGTAAATACTATTACCATTATTTATTTTAATATTAAACAATAATTAAATATGATAGGGTTCCATATCTGAGGGGGATACACTCCAAAATATACCATGGATGGCTAAAACCACAGATTTAAGCAAACATCTGCTGACCCCCATATATATATATATGTGTGTGTGTGTGTGTGTGTTCACTTTCTGCTCCTGCCCCTTGCTTGGCCCTCCTTGGCCACCCCAACCCTCCCCAAAAACCCACTTAAAAAGAGGGAAAAGGGAAGCAGAAGAGACTGCTACCATAGGCAGACTTCTGGCACTTGCCTAGCACTTTGGGTTGACCATGGATAACTAAAACCACAAAAAGTGAAGCCGTGGATAAGGGGACCATATTATAATAATAAAATATTAAAGCACTATGTAAATGCTATTATCATTGTCATCATCATTATTATTACTATCATTACCATTAACCAAAAAAAGCCACAAGGCTGCCCTATGCTCCATAGTGTTTTAATATATTATCTGGTTGAAACTAGAGGTTTTTCCTCTTCTTTTTTTTTTTAATTTTAAATCCTTAACTTCTGTGTATTGACTTATAGGTGGAAGAGTGGTAAGGGTAGGCAATGGGGGTCAAGTGACTTGCCCAGGGTCACACAGCTGGGAAGTGTCTGAGGCCAGATTTGAACCTAGGACCTCCTGTCTCTAGGCCTGGCTCTCAATCCACTGAGCTACCCAGCTGCCCCTGAAACTAGAGGTTTTAAAGAGTTATACTTTGCATGTGAGTTGATGAAAGTCTCTATATCACTAGCCTAGGCAGATTTTGTCTTTCACTAAAATTAAAAGCTAGAATTGCTTTCCTTGTGAGGTTGAACAGGTCTTTCCCTTGAACCATGAACTTCCTTCTTCATATCTCCCCAGGCAGAGCAGCTCAACAATGAACTGGCCACTGAGCGCAGCACAGCCCAAAAGAACGAGAGTGCCCGGCAGCAACTTGAGAGGCAGAACAAGGAGCTGAAGAGCAAACTCCAAGAGATGGAGGGGGCTGTCAAATCCAAGTTCAAGGCAACCATTGCTGCCTTAGAGTCCAAGATCGCCCAGCTGGAGGAACAAGTGGAACAGGAAGCCAGGTACCAGAGGACCTTGCTCCACTTGTATCTGCACATGAACTTTCAGGATATTAAACTCCTCAGCTCTGGCCCCCAAACCCAGTGAAAATGTCCTGAATTAGAGGCAACAAAAGGCAGGAATCATCTTCTCAATTCTAGGCATTAGAGGACTATGATAATCACAATGTGGAGTTGTGTAAATCATCCATTACTGATAATATTAGTTATCTGTCACCAGACAAAGGTATTTTCTCATCCCAAACTATTTTTCCAGAGTCTTCATGAAAGGTTAATGGTAAGGAGTAGGCACTGTAAAGAATTACAAAAGAAGATAATAATGAAGTAAAAGCAGTCCCTCTTTGATGATGGATAATTAAGGTAAAAGGTCACAGCATATTTTGTTAGTACTTAGTTCTGCTATTTATTGAAGTCATTTAAATGCAAACCAGGAACAAATAACAGCCAAACCCAAATCCGCCCCCCCAAAAAACCCCCAAAACACCCTCTGTATTTCTCACCAGTTCAGTGATATCCAACTCTTAGTGACCCATGGATTATAGCAAGCCAGTGCTGTCCAAGGGGTTTTCTTGGCAAAGATAATGGAGTTGTTTGCCATTTTCTTCTTCAGTGAACTAAGACAACAGAGATTAAGTGACTTGCCTAGAATCACACAATAAGTATCTGAGGCTGGATTTGAACACAGGTTCCAGATTCTGTGCTCTATCCCCTGAACCACCTAATTGCCTTCCATAATGGAGATGATCATTGTTGTTGTTTAGGCATATCTGACTCTGTGACCTCATTTGGGATTTTCTTTGCAAAGCTACCAGAGCAGTTTGCTATTTCCTTCTCTACCTTGTTTTATAGAAAAGGAAACTGAGGCAAACAGTTAAGTGACTTGCCCAGGATCCAACAGCTTCTAAGTATCTGAGGATGGATTTGAACTTGAGTCTTGCTAACTCCAGGCCTAGAGCTCTGTCCACCTAGCCTTCTAGCTATCCCCAAGAGGGAAGCATCACCTTTGAGCTGGAGACAACTCATGTCTCACTACTAGACTGCAAACTCTTGTGCTTGGCCTATCTTCCTCTCTTTCTTCAAAGACTAACAGCTTTACATGCAGGAGGCACTCAATAAACCTGTTTGTTTCTCTGCTGATTTCAGGGAAAAACAGGCAGCTACCAAGACATTACGCCAGAAGGACAAGAAGTTGAAAGAAGTCATGTTGCAAGTGGAAGACGAAAGGAAGCTAGCCGAGCAATACAAAGAACAGGTAACACAATTGGGCAGATGGTTTCCTTCCCAGACAGATTTAGTGCCATGTTTTTTGTACTTTCCTGACTTCTGCCTCTCCTTTCTCAGGCTGAGAAAGGTAACACGAGGGTGAAGCAGCTGAAGAGACAACTGGAGGAGGCAGAAGAAGAATCCCAGCGCATCAATGCTAACCGCAGGAAGCTCCAGAGAGAATTGGATGAGGCCACTGAGAGCAATGAGGCCATGGGCCGAGAGGTGAATGCCCTCAAGAGCAAACTCAGGTAAGGTCCAAGGAAAAAATTTTAGGGGCTTCCAAGGAGACCTTCCCAGACTGAGAAATGTTATTTGATTGGTAAGGAGTCTGGTGGAGCAAAGAACCCAGGCAAAGTAATAGAATCACCCTGTTCCAGCCTAGAGTAAAAATTTTTGTTGGTGTTCAGTTGTTTTCAAGTCATGTCCAACTCTTCATAACTTCATTGGGGTTTTTTTGGGCAAGGTTACTAGAATAGTTTGCCATTTCCTTCTCCAGCTCATTTGACAGATGAGGAAATGGAGTCAGCCAGGATTAAGTGACTTTCCCAGGGTCACACAGCTAATAAGTGTCTAAGGCCAGATTTGAACTCAGGAAGATGAGTCTTTCTGTCTCTAGGTCTGGTATTCTCTCCCCTACCCCACCTAGCTGTCCCAGGTTACAGGTAGGATAGTTTTAAGAAAGAAAAGTATATGGGTGGTAAACAGGACTATGACTCATCACTCAGATCCCTTTCTGAAATTTCCACAAAACAAAACAATAGCTGAAAGTCAATGAAAACTAGGTCTCCTCCCCTGACCTCTTTTTTCCCCACCAAACCCTTACCTTCTGTCTTAGAATCAATACTAAGTATTGGTTCCAAGGCAGAAGAGCAATAAGGGCTAAGCAATGAGGGGTATGTGACATGTCCAGGGTCACACGGCTAGGAAGTGTCTGAGGCCAGATTTGAACCCAAATCTCCTGTTTCTAAGCCTGATCCTCAATCCACTGAGCCACCTGGCTGCCCCTCCCATGACTTCTTAATTAATTCTAATGCTTAAAAAATTTTCCTCCCATCCTTCCCTCTCTAGTAGGAAAAGCAAATATATCACAGAATAATTATGTCCATAGCAAGAGCTCTCAGTAGTCAAAGGGCCCAAGACCATCGGGCCCATTTGTAGAGAGCTGTAAGATCCCTCTTTCACAAGGGACCAAAATACCTAATGCAGTTTGTGCTTCCTCCAGGGGAGCCTCTGAATTATGGCTCTCATATATGCCTTCAAGATAACTAGCTAAGAGGGAGACTATCAAACGAACCATTTTTCAAAGAACACAGGCATCACCTGCTAGCAGTGAAATAGTAAAAAACCAGTTCAGTATTGTAGGCTGCTGAAAGGTTTTGGATGAGGACAGGTTGGCAGGGGTTAATTGCAGCTCTTCGGGCGGGCTGATGAAACAAATTACAAAGTAAAGGTCTTGGGATGTGTTGTTATGCTCTTCTTCTTAAGATTTTAAGTGAGCCATGGGCTAAAATGTTAGAAGGAACTTAGCCAGCTTTAGTTATGTCTAACCAAACAACAAACCTACTTTTAGGGCATAAAATATCAACTGAACAACTTATTAACATTAATTGAGCATTCATAGGATGCTTTATACCAAACTCTTGCAAGGGAAAGGGAGAAGACATCCAATCTGCATGAGCAAGACGGGCAATCAACAGCCAAAACTGTTAATACAAAAAATATATCAAATAATTGTTTGGAAAAGTTCAACGCCTCTTTTGCCTTGCCTGGATGTCATCCTCCTCTATCTCCAGGTCTAGGAAGGTAGTCTGGCCTCATCTTTGAGGTTGTAAGTCAACTCAATGAGGATTGCCTAGCTTCTCAAGGAAATGTGGCATTCTAAAGAGAAGAGAAACTTCCTTCCTCAGCAGGATAGACCTTACTTAGAGGCCCACAGGAATTCTTCTCTTTTCTATAGTCTTAAGACATATCACCTAGCATATTGCCAGTTACATGGAGGGTATCCATTTCTACCTCTCTTCCTGGGGTAAAAGTGTATGAGCATGATGATCTATTGCCAAAGGCCTTTTATCTACAACTTCTCAGCTTTTTGTTCCAAAGTCAGGGTTTCAGAGCAGGTCATTTGAATGCTCTTTTGTCTGAGCAGGTAGGCAGTAGTGCAAGCCATACATTGTGAAGTATGACGTAACATAAAGTTTTTAAAGAAAAGCTTTTGTGTACAGAAATTTAAGAGCCTAATCTTTTTCTTTGATTTTTAAATTTTTATTTTTTTTAATTTTAGCGCTCTCTCGAAATATAGCTTTGTTAAAGTCAGTATCTTTGCCACAAACATCAGGTACCTGGGTATCTGTAAGGCTGGTTTAAAGGTGCTAAACCCAATTCTTTAAATTCCGATGGAAAAGTTACATAAGTAAATGGATTTTTTCCCCCCATTTTCCAATGGTAACCACCAGGGACTCTTCTCTCTTTGTTTCAGAGGCCCACAGGAACCTTCGCAATGACTTACCAGGTACCATGCCTTCAACTTTGCAGCTCATTTCTGTTGTACCAAGTTTCCATTTTCTTTTTTCTTGCCCTGGCAAATTTCCATGAGATTCCTGCAAAATCTGAAGGCTTAGAAATCTTGGTACCAATTTGTCTTTTATCCCAAGAGACAAATATTACAATGAGACTTTATCCCTTGACCCATTTTCCTTCCCAACTTCTAGGAAACACTCTAGCATGTGATTTCACACCAAAACAGTACTTAATTCTTAAGGATGAGAAGCTGTACACTGAATGAATTGCTGGAGTTTTTTCATCTGCATGAAGTCTTCTGCACCCTTAAAAACACATAGAAAATTGAGTATCAATATTTTGCCATCAACACAAATTTTTTGTTTTTGGCAAGGAAAACTGTTTCCATGTGGCTATTCATTAATCACACGAAATCACAAAGCACTATCTATGTTTGTGGAGACCACAACCAATGTATTCTCACAAGTATGCTTTTGCAAATAGCATCAAAGTTAGGGAAAGGAAAAAAAGCAACCACCAAAATGTTTTATTAGTGCCTGAACTGCATGAAGCTTGAGAATGTCCTAACTGCCAATGGCCACTTTCCTCAGTGTAAGATACAGGAAAAAATAGGCTAGCCACTGCAAAACCAGCTTCCATCCTCATGGCGGTGTTTTTCAAAACCACAGAAACAATGCATTCATGGAATATAGGGCAGAGCTCTTCATCAGACGCTTGTGGAAGTCTTTTGGAAGAGATGAAACTTGTAAGCTACAGAAGGGGTTAATTGCCTTTTCCCATTGTCACTTGCAAACTGAGTTTACCCCCCCCCCCCCCCCCCGGCTTCCTTTCAGAGGCCAAATAACCCTATGTTGTAATATTTGCATCTATCTTCTCTTTGGGGCAGTCTCTGCTTTGCTGCTGTCACCAAAATATTTAAAGCTGAATCATGTCTTAGCAAGGGCTCTTTATTATCAGCTTTACATCTCTCTTTCTAATTCTTCAAGACCATCCTGACTCATTTGCCAGATGTAGTTCTAGGGCTCACATTTTGGGGAGGGGGTAGAAGTGGCAGTTCTCTTTTTTTTTGATGAAGACAGGAACTTATTTCTGCAAGCCTAGGCCTTGATTTGTTACAAAGAGAAGACTGCCTCCTGTTAGTGAACACTGGAATGAAACTGGCCTAGGGTACTAAAGGGATATTCCCAGAAGTACTCTCTTCCTTAAAGCAAGTTCCTTTTTTTCTTGGGGAAGTTTACTCAGCTTCACTTATCTTAGGACCAAGCCCTTAAATAAAACATTTAAGTGGCCTCCCTTACCTCATAATATAAATAGACCCAAATTCTATCCTTGGCACTAGAGTTTGAAAATACTTCCTTCACAACAGAGATTTCTACGTCACAAGAAGTCTCCTTTGGGTAATTGAATTGGAACAGAAGGTAGAAAACCATTTATCTTCTTTTTTATTTTATTTTTTAAACCCTTATCTTCTGTCTTGGAGCCAATACTGTGTATTGGCTCCAAGGCAGAAGAGTGGTAAGGGCTAGGCAATGGGGGTTAAGTGACTTGCCCAGGGTCACACAGCTGGGAAGTGTCTGAGGCCAGATTTGAACCTAGGACCTCCTGTCTCTAGGCCTGGCTCTCAATCCACTGAGCTACCCAGCTGTCCCCTCATTTATCTTCTTAAATAGAATCAATATTAAGTATTAGTTCCAAGGCAGAAGAGTGGTAAAGGGTTAGGTGACTTGCCCAAGGTCACACAGCTAGGAAGTATCTGAGGCCAGATTTTAACCAGGGACTTCCCATCTCCAGGCCTGGGTCTCTCTATCCACTGAGCCACAGAGCTGTCCCTAAAATTAATTTTTTAACTGTAGGATGATAGGGCTTAGAGCTGGAAGGGACCTTAGGAATGATTTAGTCCCACCCAATTCTACAGATGGGGAAACTGAGACCAAAGAGGTTGTTACTTGCTCTGGAATACACAGGTATAGTAGATTACATAACAGAACTGGATTGAAACCGAGGTGTGACTCCAAATCCAGTGCCCTTTTTGCAAGCTTCTTGTCAACATTTTCCCTAAAATACTCATTTTTCAATTATTTAGTTGGGACTTAACACATGGAGTTGTCTATGTTATACTGGGCTACCTTATTCTTCTCCCTTTTTCTTTCAACTTTTTTTTTTAAAACCCTTACCTTCCGTCTTGGAGTCAATACTGAGTATTGGCTCCAAGGCAGAAGAGTGGTAAGGGCTAGCCAATGGGGGTTAAGTGACTTGCCCAAGGTCACACAGCTTGGAAGTGTCTGAATCCAGATTTGAACCTAGGACCTCCTGTCTCTAGGCCTGGTTCTCAATCCACTGAGCTACCCAGCTGTCCTCTCTCTTTCAACTTTTGAGCATGAAGGACATAGCAGTAGCTACAGTAGAAAGAAGGGGTACATATGTGTGTATGCACACACATGAGTATGCATGCACATCCAGAAAGGTACATTCATTCTCAGAAGGGTTATTTCTAGGAAAGTCTATGTCACTCTGCCCCCATACCACTCATTGGTTTGCCACTAACTTTAAAGTGTTGGGAAATTCTATCCTCAACAATTAAGATTTAAGAGAGTCTAGGTAGAACATACGGAAGCTTTTAAGACCAAAGTAATAACTGGCCTGTAAGAATTATTGCTGACCCTTTGAAGTTCAAAGGTGTCTTTAAGGCCTAAATACTCAGCCTTTGAAGTGAAGCTGACCTGGTCTTCTGCAATGACATGATACAACTTTAACTATTTATTCATGATTGCTGCCCACTGGGTAACCCCCTTTCCAAAAACTGGTAGCGTTTAGAAACCAGCATTTTTGTTTCCAATACAATCTGACCTTTGCTACTTTTCTCAGCGATCATGAAATATAGGACCTTGCTTATGTCTATCATCTTACCTCTCGATATAGTTGCTCCTTTGGAATTCAAAATGCTTCTTGCCTTCAGAATGTCTACTAAAAGCTATGGTGTCGTGAAGGAATAGTGTTAGATAACTTTCTCTTTCAGGACATACTTGGCTCTCAGACATTGACAAGAGAGCAAGGCCTATCTTTAAGGTCAGAGAAATAAAAATCTAAGCTGAATAATTTTCCTCCCAGCCACCTGAAAGAATTTCAACTATTACAGTTGCTCTACTGGGGAATAATTCTATCCCTTTTTGCTTCATCTTTCCCTATGGTTGCAGGCTCATATCATTTAAATCATTTCTTTCAGCCTAGCAAAGTTAAATTGAATATGGACTTGCTTCCCTCCTCCAAATAAAATAGATCCAAAGTGAGCTAGGCAATGGGTGTTAAGTGGCTTGCCCAGGGTAACACAGCTAGGAAGTATCTGAGGCCATATTTGACCTCCAGTCTCTAGGCCTGGCTCTCAATCCCTCTTTTACCCGATTTAAAATTGATAACACTGTATCTTGAAGAAGGAAAGGAATTAACACCTACTATGGAATTGAAGTTAGCCTGGGACTTCCTAAGAATGGAGAACCCTACCTTCATAAAAAAGTCTAAGTGAATCCTTTTTTAATGGAGAACCACCCTTCTTTTAAAGGACAAAAAGACAGTAACGTGATGATCACAATTTTCCAAATCCAGACTCTTTCTGCTTAAGATATAGCCTAGACTCTTGCACAACAGACATGTTCAGGATAACTTAAATGATCTAATCTACACCTGAAAAAGCCTTCTGGGTTTCTTGAATTCAAATTGTACTCTCATCTTGATTCATTTTTCCCCTTTTGGTCCAATCTAGATTTGAGAAGAATTTGTTTTCTAAAAGATGTTTATTTTCTAATGCACAGGCGAGGAAATGAGACATCTTTTGCTGCCCCCAGAAGATCTGGAGGCCGAAGAGTGATTGAAAATGCAGAAGGCTCAGATGAAGAAATAGATGCCAGAGATACAGACTTCAATGGAACCAAAGCCAGTGAATAAATACTCTGCTTGCATATTCACTGCGGCCAGATACCCCGGAGGACAATATTTAGCACTGTCTAAATCAGTTTTCAGTTCCAAGTACCACAAGACACTCAAC
Source organism: Gracilinanus agilis (assembly GCF_016433145.1). NCBI lineage: Eukaryota > Metazoa > Chordata > Mammalia > Didelphimorphia > Didelphidae > Gracilinanus > Gracilinanus agilis. The sequence goes on along the minus strand of NC_058130.1, from coordinate 184,706,786 downwards.
AGACACTCTTACAAGCGGTGATTTAAAAACACAGTCCTGTCTTCAGGCTATATATTGAAATGTTCAATTGTTACCAAATTAGAAAAAAAAACTCTGACCAGGAAATGTGCCATGCATGTGTGCCTTCTCTCTGTCCCTCCTGAACTGTGCAAATGTTTTGAGATTTTTAGAAAGTACAACCACAGGATTGAATTCACTGGCAGTTTTTAATTCCAGATAAGCCTTAGTTTACAAAAAATGGGGACATAGTCACCACATTGGGTGATCTTGCCTCCATCATTCTTTTCATAACTGCATACATACCCTTTGTCTGTTTTGCATATGCCTTTGTTGGGGAGGGGTTGTTTTTTTTTTTTTTTCTGGTTAACTACACTTCTGATGCACAGTTCACCAAAACAACTAAGTGCCTTCATTAGTCACACTTTAAAAACAAAATAATTTGCTCAAACTAATAAAACAGAAATGTTGCACTGTTTTATATGCACCCTGATTGTGCTTACAGACACTTTCACTAATAAAAGGTTATAAATCACTAGAATGCAGTGGATTTTTCTTACTGGAGAACTTCCGCCATGGACTCCAGAGGAAAATAGAGGAGTCTTGGGTTAGAAATAAATTTGAGAGGCTGCTTAGGAACAGCGAGTCCAGTGAGAAGTTGACACCAACAGTCAATGAAGATCGCTGTAGGCCTAAAGCAAAACTACAAAGGATGGACAGAAAAAAAGAGGATTTGAGAGGGAAATGGTGCTTAATTTTTTCTAAGAATCCTTACAGATTCAGGTGACCAGGATCATTTCAAATGTCACTGAAGTATATGTGTAGTGTCAGAATATGCGGTGGTAATGGATTTCTTCAGAATTTCAGATGGCAAAAGACCAGCTTGCACACACATATCATTAAGAACAAACTTTATTCTGTACACTGACTCAGCCAGATAAGGTAGGTTCAAGAGAAGAAAACTGAGGACGACTCATTTCCATTATAGGAAGTAAAAAGTACCCATTAAAATGATAGCATATTAGCACACCTTTATCAGTGCCATCACCTGAAATAACATGTTTCTAAAAAGGCTACCTGTGTGGAAAGAATTTTTTTCAAAGATAATTCATATACATTTCCTTGGTTAAAAAAACAAGGCTTTAAACCACATGACAAAGAACATATAAAGGCATACCCCATATAATGCTGTTCTCTAATCATTATCATTTTACAATATTAAATCCTTAATAAATTATAACCAAACAGATAATGTCACTAAACCTCATTGTAACATCATTTGACTACCTATTTATAATATTTTTCTATTAAACTTAGCTGACTCCCTGTAAAGTCATTTCACCCAATATAATCCTTTTGTAGAACCAACTGGAGACATTAGCCAGGGTATGCACCTATGTATAATGACATTACATAACTATCTTGGAATTATTGCTTAGTATAAAACAAATTAAAGCATTACCTTCTCTTGACAAAAAAAATTTTTTTTTTTTAGAAAAATAAAGCACTTTTTCTGATACAGGTTAAGAATATTTCTTAGATTAATAAACAACAGTGGAAACATTTCCACTGAATAATTTCAGTAGCAATTAAAGCCATATTCCCAACTCAAAAGATTTTTGATGTCCTCATGAAACAAAGGCTTTTGATTCATCAAGATGAGAATATGCCCCTGAAGTTAGTGTGGTTCCCCCATTCAGGCTGAAGCTACATAACAGGTACTGCAAACAAGCAGTGAGGAATATTGCAGATGCATAGAATCTTCTATGTCTGAAGCATTCTTGAGATCAGCCTTTCCTTGAAGGAAAGAAAATCTTCCAAAACAAGCAAGCTCCATTGGGGGCCTGTTTTAAAGAAAGTCTTGGGTAATACAAATTTGTTTTTGAATAAATCCTGTTTTTTACAGATTACCTGATGGGGGTGACGAGGGAGGGGGGTAACCTGCCTTGATTTGCCTCATGAAACCTGAAAATGAAACCAACACCTGCAAGTAGATTCAGTCAATTGTTACAATTTACTTATAAAATAACCAACTTTTACTGACCTTGGTCAAAATGAAATTTAGCTTGGAACTGGACTAAAAGTCTTAGGATAAAATACCTAAATAACTCAGTAATAGGTTAAAAAGCTCTGGCTAGGTAACAGGAGTAGCCCTGTACCATTTATGCCTTTTTTAAACAAGTATTCCACAGGAATACTTCCTTGTATTCCTAGAAATAACTTAAATGAAACCATCCCTTAATAAGTCTATACGGCACTGGAAGTTCCATTCTGGACAAAATAGATCACTCTCAGTAGTGTATTTTAAATGAATGAGGGCCCTTTGAAAGATGGAGACAGGCATTAGGAGCGGCAGACACATATATGGGGAACTGATAACAAGTAAAACATGCCCTTGGCTATAAAGCCAGTTATGACATCTGAATTGGCCAGGGATTTGGTCACCATTAAGTTAGAGCCATTTTCACAATAAACAAGTGACAGTAAATGACCGGCCTTACCACTGCAGACAGTGGCAACATCAAACTATATTTGGTAAGAAAACTTCTGCCTGCAGGCCAGCTCTCCACATCTTACACTTGGTCCACAATACATGGAGTTAACTACTAGACCTGTTTGTTATTTCATTCAAATTAATTTTAAAAGATTTTCAAACATAACAAAACTAGAACACCAAGGTCTTCAATGCTTGATTCTTAAAGCAGCATCTTGACTACACCCTGGGGTGATGGCAGTGACGGTGATGGAATACTTGATGGAAGCTTTCCAAATTCCAGTCGTTTTCCTAACCTTAAGACAGAACACAAATCAGGTTATTAATACAGTAGGTAATAATTTGTTTACACCAGGACACACAAAATAAGAAGCAGCAGAATCTAAAGGCCAATAATTATGCAACTACTTTCTCCTCTATTGGTGAGATTATATTTGCCTCTGATTAGTGTTTAGGATTAATGAGATGTTTGGGTTCCAAAAATTGTCTAAAAACAGTGATTTCTAACAGTTCAGAAGAAATCTGCAATCTCTCTCACATCATAGTGGCATGACCCAAAAAATTCCCAGTTAGCTTTTGCCTAACAGAGACCACTTAGAAACTTGGCTTAGTCTGAAAAGGTGAACATATTTCCAAATAAACTCCATGAATTCAGAATTTGCTCCTGATAACCTTTGTTAAAAACAAAAACAAAACCATACAAATAAAACAGACTGGGACAGCTAAGTATTTCCATATCTAGTGATTAGGTCTGGTAATCTTATCTGACCCAATTAAATGTCAATTTCTTGAAAAATTTCCTGGAAAAAATAAAAATGCTTTTCTAAGAGACACTGAATGGAATTTGAAGTTAAAAAGACACACAGCAAATTCCTGAACTTAGTTGACATGAGTACTAATGCAGAATTCTCATAATGTTGTTACAATCCAATGCTATGGAATATTAAAATAAGATGAACATCTCATTAGCTATTTGCGCAGACTAGATATTGTTCAAATCAGTTCTCAAGAGAATATACAGAGAAGATAATAATATATATGCTATCAGAGGGTTCTCTTAATTTTTCAGAAAGGTCAATGAGAGATAGAAGAGAGTCACAAAAGAGATTACTAGGGATATGACTACTTGTTGAGCATTGCCCAGCAAGCAGACTTTTTATTTCAAAGGAACCAGTAACTTGTTCCACCTGCCTCTGCAAGGAAACCATAGCAAAAAATACTAACCCTTTCTCTCCCAAAGGCACACTGGTGCTGTTCAGCCGTTTGTCACTGCCATCTCTGGTCTTGATACCTCGCCCTGAGGATGCAACACTTGCTCTGTTTGGGGACTGATCATATACAAAGTTTCGACAGGATGCAAGTTTGGACTCCAATGCCTAAAGAGAAATGTTTTCATCTCTGAGTTACAGACAAGGATGGAAGTCAAGTTAATTACAGAGACCTGATTTTAAAAATTAACTGTTTTCTACAAAATGACGAATCCTAATTGCTCTCTCATTCATTTCTAAGGAAACATGCCATACAACTAGATGTTCAGGAACTCCTGGAGTTGTTGTTTAGGCCTTTAAACATGAGCATAAGTACAAATACAAACTAAATTCCAAATAGGTGTTGGCTTTGCCCCGTGAAAGGAGATGTTGTAAAAAGCAATATAGCTCAAGAGCCTCAGACCTTGGCACAGACATCAGTAGGTGCTGAAACTTTCAACTTTGTTCAATATATTGGAAAGTAGATAACTTTAATGAAATGAGGCTTTTTAAAGAAGGAAACTGAAAGCAACCACAAGAGGAATTAATTCCAACTTTCCATGAAGTCATATATGTGGGTACCGGCTTATATAGAAAATAGGATAAGCTTTGTATTCTGTAGCCTTCAAAGTAGTGTTTTTTATAATTATGAAGATTGCTTACATTAATCTCAGAGTAGAAAAGCTTCCATTGCAGTAAATACCAAACATATACAAGCAAATTTTCTGCCTGACCTTTTAAAATGTTCTCTTTAAGAAATTAAGGGCATGAGAAACAAAGAGAAACAAATATGGCCTCAAAGTAGCTCTCAACTTTCCAGAATTAAGTAAATCTCTAGATATTTTTAAAAAGATAGTTTGGGAAGAATAATCCAGATAGATCCTCTAACATGACATACAGCCACCTTGGGGAAAGGATTATATGTCTTGGTTTGAAAGCACAGAGTTCTAAGTGAAATCTACATTCCAGAATATACATTCATAAATTGAGAGCTGGAAGGAATCAACGACATCAATAGATGCAACATATTCTCACATATGAGGTAAAAAAATTAAAGCTAGACCATTTAAATGACTTTCCTGAGGTTACACAGGTAGGAATGTCAAGAAGGAATAATATAAAGAAGATGAAATTAACCCAGGCTCCTCCTGTTTATGTTACTAACCTTTTCTCTTTAGAAGCTCAATTGTTAAAGTTAAGTAAAAAGAGCATTTATTAAGCACTCACTATGTGCCAAGCACTATGCTTAAGTGTTGGAGATACAAATAAAAGCAAACAAGACAGTCCCTGCCTTCCATGACTTTACATTGAAATGGGGGAAGACAACACACAAAGATCAGTTTTTTTCAATATTAAATCATTCAACCTTTCAAAAGAGATCAGTTTTAAGCAAATACAGACAATACATCAAAGTGTCATGTTCTGCTGCACAAAGAGCCAGTCAAAGATAAAATTCATACAACTCCTTTCTCAATAAATGAACAGATCTCAACCGGAGTGTCACTGATCTGTCTGAATTCAACACATAAAAGAGGCCATACAAAACAAACAAAAGCCATCTAATCTTACCCCCACTTTCCGAAGCAAATCTCCTACAATGTTCAGTGCAGATATCCTGGCAGCGGGCGTGAGAGGAGTGCCCCCGTAAGTGTCGTCTAGGCCTTACAATATGGAGAAGGGGAAGATTCTTAGAAACACTATGCAGCTCCAAGACCCTAGACCAACACATGGCAGAGAAGCATTCTGCCAGATTCTTGTTTGCATTTTCACTATGAATGGCTTCCAATTCAATTATACTACAGTAATACAACAAACATTTTCTATCATCATTCACAACCACATTTTACCACTTTAGGGTTTGTTCTGAGTAACTCTTGTGGTCCTGTACAGTACATGGCAAAAAAATTTTCCCAAGGAAGCCCAGAAAACATACTACAAATTCTAGAATGATCAAGTATTTGTATTAAAAGGACCTGTTAACATTAGATAGTAAATACAAAGCGTTTCACAGCCATCTTTGTGAGTTATCTCAGCAAAATTCTAGAATTCAGGTAATGCTATGTCTATTTATAGATGTAAAATATGATGCACAAGTCAAACTATGAGGCTTGACAGGACCACATAATGTTTTTGTTTTTATGACTTTCCCATTTCTATTTATCAGTTCTTTCTTCAGCAGTGGACATTCACTAGTTATTCTTCAAATATTAATTCTGTTCCTAGGGCCATACAATTTATCAGTGGAATCACTGGAGCTAGAATTCACTTCACTGAATTCTCAACCTGTTACTTAGCCAAGGTTTTTTTAAAAAGCTTCCTGGGTGATGTTTGGAACCCAACCAGCATTTTTACTTCAGTTCTTCTCTAAGGTTGATAACTCAGACATTGGATTGGTGCCATCCATCCATATGTGTCTAAGTACATGTGTACATATATAAAAACAAACCAGGGTAACCACCTTACTCCTCCCTCCTTTTGATCTCTTTTCAAAAAATACTGGAATTTCTCTGGCCATCCCTTTACCTCTCCTGAATGATCCAGGTGTATTTACACTGGCATTGGGTCCTCGGTGTGCTACAGGTGTGGATGGCACAGACATGGTGGCCTGCACAGCAGTGTCAGTCCTCTCTGCTTCCAATGAACTGTGCATAGGAGTCCTGGGTTTCTCCTGTTTCTGCTGCACAGCTAATTCTTGTCTCAAGTCTTTCCAGGATCAGGATACCAAAAAAAAAAAAAAAAAAGAAAATTCTCCTTTCAGTCTAAATTGCTATCATATCTACAGTAGATGTTGACTATAAAAACAAATTGAAGGGATAAATTCTAGAAAGAACCTGGACAGTATTTAGTACAAACAGAGAACCATCCCTCTATCCCTACAAGCCCTTCAAATAACCTAGATCAGTGATGGGCAAACTTTTTAGAGAGGGGGCCAAAGGAAAGGAAATGCTCATCTGTCAGTCTGTTGCTAAGGCAGCTCTTTTGAAGTTTCATTGTATTGTATCCTATTCATTGTATTTGTCAGATTAGGAATAATGTTGCACAGCCAGATAGAACATTTCAGGGGGCCACATCTAGCCCGTGGGCTGTAGTTTGCCCATCACTGGCCTAGATTGTAAATGCCAGGTTCTCCTTCTTCTATACCATTGTTGGGACCTTGGATACTGTAGCAATCCAGGTATACATTAATTGTGATATTATTTTAAGAAGTGCTCAAAAATGACTCGTATTGCTTGTGAGTGAATTCTATAACCCCGAGTTAAACTGAACCTCAACCTTGCCAAATTCCTAGCCCTTCCCTAAGGCTACACTCTGGAAGACTGGTCAGTAATCTCAGGCTCCTTATTTTACCAAAAAACAAGTAATTAGTATCAAGACCTTAGGCCTCATGGATTCCTGATCTAGATATTTGCTCTATCTATTGCTTTAGGTTCCAACAGTCTGTATCTCATGATGTTTACCTCACATCAGACCATTTGGCTCCCCCGTCCCCCCATGTACGATTGTAACCCTAATAAAAGTAGCTATATGACAGTTGAGGAGGAAGCTCTTGACCACCAGAGCTTACTCGCTGTCTGTCTACCTTATGCCAAAACTTTCTGTGTCTGCATGTCTTTATTCTTGCCTTATGTTCTCTTTCCATTAGTCCTTAACCCGTAATCCATTTTCACTCAGTCCTTGGTTCCCCTTTCTGAGTGTCCAACCCACTAGGAATCTTCGTGGAGTCGGTGGACGGCTCCAGATACCCCATCCCACCATTTGGAAAATTCAGAATTCAGGGTTGAACAACATGGTGCCTTGTTCTTCTGAAATCTAATGATTTTACCTCATGTAATGAATTGAAAGTGACGAGATTTTAAACTTGTCTTAATTCCCATTAGGCCACATAGGAGTGTAAGTTGGCAGCTAGGAGCTCCATCAATAGGACAATTCCCCCCATCCTTGCTCCTAATTAATGTCCTTTGAAGTAAAGGATGAGGATGATGAAAGCTTTCTCCTGAAATGGAGACTACTGACTACTGTTACCACAGTGATCAAGCCTTTTGAGACAGAACCTAACATGAGAAAAGAATTTCAGCAGGCTTCATATGGACCATAGTCAAATTCTATGGAAGAATATCTCTTGTTCTCACACAGACAACAGGGTGAGGTTCCTGACCTAAAGCAGTAATATGCAGTCTAACAAGTCTTTGTCTGCATGAGCATTCATTAAGAGAGCAAACTTCAACTTCCCAGCAAAAGGGAGTGTCTGGTTAATGCTGTGGAATGGGGCAGAGAAGTTGGGGAATGAAGTGGATGACTGGCTGAAGCCACTAGGGAAAATTGTGAAATTGCATAAATCTCCACCCTAACCTCTGGCTTCATCTTTCAATCGCTGAACAGATTCCAGGAGATTCTCTTTCTCATCAAGTTCACTCTCTAGAAAGGCATTTCTTTCAATGGCCTGATTCAACCTCTGCTCGAAGTCTTCCAAAGACATGATAGTAGCTCTGTGTTGAGAAAAAAATTACACCATAAGTTCACACTATACAATCCTTTAGAAGACAATATTTTAGCAAGCTTGGCTAAAGAAACTAAGCAAATATCTTTCTTCAAAGAAGTAACAATACTATTATCTTAAATATTCTTTTTTTAAAAATCATTTTGCTTTTCTTTCCTAAAAACAAAAACAAAAAAAAGATTAAAATGTGAAAATCAAGTTATCTGTTTATCCACCTTACCGTTTTGCTCTTTCCAAGTCATCATTTGCTTGTTCTAACTCCCGGATATATTTCTGTAATTGGTCTTTAATTGCTTTGGTCTGTGCAAGGTCATCTTCTAATGCAGAGATCTGTCGGTAACCTTCAGAATGTTGCATTTCAAATTTTTCCTGAGAAATGAAACCAATGCCATTTGAATGATTTAACATTTCTGAAATATTCCATTTGCTTCTCTTCCTTGTAAAAGTTAATTCTACAACTACTACTATGTTGCTTATCCAAATACAATTATTCTAACCTCTCTCAGTCTAACCAATAAATGAAGACAATGCTGACCTATTTCACTAGTTATTTTGATTTGTCTAGATCAAACATTGTTAGCAAGCAAATAAGATATTCTCCTTAATATCTTTTCTATTTCCTTTTTCCAGCATATTCCATTAAAGCATGGGGAATTTAAGACTTTTATTTGACCTCTAGAATACCAAAACTTGGAAAAGTCTTTACCTTTTCACAGTATACTTTAGGTAATCCTTTATAAAAGTAAGACATAGACCTTCCCTGACCTTTCCTTCAATAGTCTTTTCATGTCATATGATATAACAATAAGCTTAGTTAAAATTAGAGACCACTTTACTTTTCTCCTTTTAAAAATTCACAAGATATCTACCCAAACAAAATAAAAAACTTGCTTCTTAATTTTTCTACTTAAAGTCATTTACATATAACCATGATAAGTAATTTGCAGTCATCCTGAAATCACTGTTGAAATGGAAAAACCACCCACTTCTTTTGTGGAAGGACAAAGATTCAATTTAATTTTAGAAATATATCATTCCCCCCACCCCCATCCCCTTTATTCTGTTCTGTTAACAAAGCTGTTTCCAGAAACAAATATGAGTCAGTCTCTGGGAGTGTTTTAAGTGATGTAATGATGAATGGGCCAGAGAGTTGTGGAGAGAGCCATTGTGAAAGAACATCTGAAGAACATACATTGTTCACACTGTGAGGAGAGAAAAGCCATTCGACATCCTTAATGCTTTTGTTCCCTTTGGTGCTCAATTTCCTGGCCAAAGGCAAAGACACAGCTTAACCAATCTCCACTTCAGTAAGTTACCAAACCAGGAAGCACAGGCTAATGTCACTCCCTTATGACAAAGCTGCTCACATTTGAGTTCCCAAAGATTTGATGATATCTTACTTTATTTAATGGGAGATTCTCTAGTCTTTATTCATATATTGGGGAAACAGAGGGTATTGAAGCTGACCTTCCTTCAAACAAATGTCCTGAAATAACACAGTTTTGTAACACACTTCTCCATATACTTACATATTTAAATCTTTTCTCTTTTGAAAGGATGAACATGAAAGAATGTTGCTGAAAGGTTGAGCTTTCATTTTGTGCTAATTATAATAAACTGTCAGCTGATTCAGCTATCAATGGATTCTCTGTTTCTTCCTTTAACAGAGTTTTATATTCAACTTGTGATGAATAAGTCAATTGTCAGGAAATCAGTCTCAGTTGAATGTTTCTATAAGGTGATTTACAAATGAGTATTTGTTGATGGTATTTTAGTATAGAGGTATAAAAAAATTCCAAGTTATTTCCACTTCTCCCTATATTTTCTACTTGTTCTACTTTTAAATGCTGATACATTCTCCAATGTTGACTTTTTGAGATCAGTCTAAGTAATATAGCCTTTTATGCTTGAGTTAATATTTTATTCAGCATCAGTAATTTGGCTCACATCTGGATTATTGCAACAGCCATTTAGTTTTCCTCTTTCAGATGCTTGCTATTTCAAAATATCTAGTATAGCACTATAAGACTCATCTTCCTAAAATGCAGTTTTGGCTCATATTTCTACTCTGCTTAATAACCGACAACAATGATTTCCTGTTGGTTACCTCATCATGTCCAAATTACTTTCTGCTCTAATATCACAGCTTCTCAATCTAATTTGACCAATTGAGATGAGAGATTTGCAAAGTAGGCAGCTGCCTAGAAGGTAGCAAATCCAGTCTAATCCAATAAACATTTATTTATTTAAGTTAATTTTAAAAAAAAGGTTTTTTTCAATTACATGTAGAAACAATTTTAATAATTATCTGACATTTTGTGATTCAAATTCTCTCCCTCACTCCCCCAAAGTGACAAATTGTCTGATATGTTATACAAATGCTGTCATACAATATATATTTCCAGTTTCCTCATGCCAGCTGATAATAATTTAGTCCTTCAGAGATGATCATCACATAATATTACTATTACTGAGTACGATGTTCTCTTGGTTCTGCTCACTTCACTTTGAATCAGTTTTCATATAAATATAAAGCTATGTTAACAGTTCCAGTTTTTTAACTCATTCTGTTCCTTATTTCTTATGGTGCAATAATATAACATTACAACCATCTACCACAACTTGTTCAGTCACTCCCCAATTAATTAAAATACCCTCAGTTTCCAAATCTTTGCCACTACAAAAAGAGCTACAATAAATGTTTTTGTACAAGTAGGTCCTTTTCCCTTAGCTTTGAATTCTTTGGGGTATACCCAAAATGAGGTATTGCTGGGTCAATGTATACAGTTTTATGGCCCTTTGGGTATGGTTCTACATTGTTTTCTAGAATGCTTGTATTATTTCACAGAATTTGTGTCTCGATTTTCCCATATCTCCCACCAATATTTATCATTTTCTTTTTGGTCATATTAGCCAACCTAATAGGCATGAGGTGGTATCTCAAGAATTGTTTAAATTTGTATTTCTTTACTCAATAATGATTTGAAGCATTATTTTATATGACTATTGATAGTTTTAATTTCTTCATCTGAGAACTGTCTGTTCATATACTTTGACTATGTATTAACTGGAGAATGCTTTGTATTCTTATAAAATTTGGCTTAGATCTTTAAATATTTAAGAAAAGGGGCCTTTGTCAGAAAGACTTATTATAAAAATATTTCCCCAGTTTTTTACTTCCCTTCTAATCTTGGTTACATTGATTTTGTTTGTAGAGAAATTCTTAAATTTAACAATCAAATTATCTATTTTATTCCTTATAATATTCTCTGTGTCTTGTCTGATCACAAATTCTTCTCTTATTCATAAGTCTGACCTGTAACTATTCCACATTCCCCTAGTTTGCAACAAATACTAATTAAATAACTATTAGGTGCAAAGCATTGTACTAGGTACTAAAGATATAAAGATAAGAACCCCACCCCCAACAACTTCTTTTCTACTGGAGGACACAATATATAGAGATTAGTACATTCATGGAATTTTAAGAAGAGAGAGAAAACACAAATAAGTAGAGGGATCAATAAAGGCTTCCCTTTGGAGTTGGTATATGAGATGAATCTTTTTTTATTATTATTTTTTCCAAATCAATTATTTATTTATTGGGGTGGGGGGGATTTTTTCCATGGTTACATGATTCATGTTCTTGCTCTCTCTCCTACCTCCCCTGTAGCTGACGCGCATTTTCACTGGTGAGATGAATCTTAATAAAGTTAAGAGATGGAATTAAGAAGGGAATACTTTCCAGACTACAAAAAGTTAAGCTAGAACATAAAGTACATGAATGGGAATAATATGAAATAAAGCCAGAGCAAAAAGAGTAAAAAGGTTATGAATACCAGTTATAGTGGAAAGAGCATGGGAAATGAAGTGAGAGAGCCTGGGTTCGAGTCTCAGTCCTGCCTCTTTTCCCCCATGGGAATTTGGGACTCTCCTCTAATTTTTCTCATCTGTAAAATGTTGCTCTCTGCTTCACTTGTGTTTAGAAAGTCTCAGGAACTTGGTCACAGAACTGGGGAGACCATGTGGTAAGGGGCTAGGCTTGAGAGCCTTCTACCTTCTGAGGACACCTGACTCAAGAAACAGACCTAGTTCCTTAGACTTTTCTCTTGTGTTTTTCTGTTCTAAGTGAAGGTAGTTGCACTTCCTCAACAATGGAAGTTTGAGGAGTCTAGAAGAAACCTTGATGACCTAGTGTTCCAAGCAGGTTAATTCAGTGTCAATATTCTGAAGAGTGTCTTTTGGGACCCCTGCTTCAGCAGATGTAACAAAGACTGGACATGAAAGTGGTGGGACCAATGCAATGTAAGAAATGAGCTAAGATTTGAGCCTACTTTCCCCATCAGTGACTGAAGTAGTAGTGTAGGGAAAGGTATGTCCCAGAAATATTTTTGTACTTTTTTCTTACTATATCTTCAAAGTAAACATTTTTTTGTAAAAGTTAAAAAGTAAAATAAAACGAGGAGTTTAGACTTAGTGACCTGAGGTCCCTTCCAACTCTAAAACTGTAAACAAGAAGTTGTATTTTTTTCCTAAGGGTAGAGGGAGCCACCAAACTTTCTTGAGCAGGGGTGTGACACTGTCAAATTGGTGCTTTATGAAGACAATTTCAACAACTGTATGGAGCATGGACTGGAGTTGGGAAAACTAGAAACAGGAAGGCTAATTAGGAAGCTGTTGCAATAGTCCAAGTGAGAGAGAATAAGAACTGTATGAGTGGAGAGGAGAGAATGGAAACAACAGAAGTTATGAATATAAAACTGACAAGATTTGGCACCTAATTTGTATGGAGGGGCAAGGGAGAGGGCAGACTTAAGGATGATTCCATGGCTACAAATCCAAATTACTAGAAGGACAGTGATCCCCTAAACAAAAAAGGTTAGTTTGGAAGAGAGGTAGATTTAGTTATTGATGAGGCAAGAAAGAAGAAACAAAGGAAATGGATATGCAGATTTAAGAGTTATCTATTTGTACAGAGATCACTTTTCCCATGAGGACTGATGAGATAGACCATCCAACAAAAGTGGAGAAACAGAAAATGGGACCCAGAACAGAAAAGCCCTAAAACATGATTAGGAGACAAGATATTGATAAAGACCACAAGGTATACTGAGAAACAGCAGGCACAAAAGTAGGAGAAAAAGCAAGCACCTGGGGTCATGAAAGCAGGAGGAAAGACAGAATACCTAAGACAGTCAAATGTTTCAGAAAGGCCAAGAAGGATGAAGACCAGATCTACCTGTTAAAATATGATGAAGTTTCAATTGAGTGGTAAGAGGTTTTAAGCCAGACTGCAAATGAATTGAGAATTAAACAAAAGGAGAATAAATAGAGAAAAACAAGTATAAATGGCCTTTTTTTGGTGGTTAGCTATAAAAAAGAGGAGAGCTATGTTCATAGTTTGAAAGAACGGTAAGATCAAATAATGGGTTTTTTAAAATAGTAACAGGAGCTAGCACTTATATGGCACTTTCAGGTTTGTACTAAGGATTTCACATAAATTATTTCATTTGATACTTATGATAATCCTGTGAGGTATGTGCTAGTATTACCTCTATTTTACAGATGAGGAAAATAAGGCTGAGGAACAAGTTACTTTCCAAGAGTCACATAGGTGAGACAGGATTTAAACTCAAATCTTTCTAAGTCCAACACTTTCTATAGTTTTTGCCCTAGTTGAGCCAGGTACTAAACTCCTTAAGAAAGAAGGGAGAATAACATGACAGTTAGCCATTAACTAAAACCAGAAACTAGAAGGATAATACAGAAGATGAATAGATCCACAAAGGAATAGTAGTATCAGAGGGAGGGTCTGAAAGTGGCAGTAAGGAGCAAATTCTTCTTGTAATGAACTACTCTTCCTCCTGACCAGAGGGAAAGGTATACCCACTACTAAAGAGGGTGTCTGGGATTGTAGTATCTTTTAAGGAGAGTCAAGTGTCTTTTGAGATAAAAGGTGTCTAAAAGAAAGGATTCCAACTCAAAGAAAAGTATGTCTATAGTAAAATCTAAGCCATTCCATAGGATGGATAATAGAACAGCATAGAGACTAGAGAAAGGGAAAAGCGCTGAGGAAGAGAATGAAGGATCAGAGAGAATAAGTAGAAGAAAGATGTTTTGAATAGGTAAACTAAGGACTTTTGAATTAGGAGGGAGTTTGCTAGCCATAGGCCAGGCAAGTTCCAAAGAACACTATTCAATATTACTTTTTATAAATGTACATTATTCTTCAAGCTAAAAGTTCTGCTCTCCAGGACATATACACATTTATTTTGGAGTAAATTAAATTGCATGTGCAGACAGTTCAAAGTCTCAGGTGGAAAGTAACAAGTAAGGGTATAATTTTCTGATGGTGAAGGAGTCAGCTATCTAGGGCACACAGTCTCCAAGCCCTAGCTACCCATATCCTATCTTCACCCAAAACATATGCTCTGTTTCAGGGAGATCAAGATCTTTATATCTCCAGTATCCACCAAGCTTCTTCTTACTAGGTGTCTTTGTGCACTTAAAATACTTTCCTTGAAAGAGATTTCAGTTTTCTCTTTTTTTAACTGATGCTTCTTTTTGTTTTCTTCCAAGATTCACCACCCAACAGAACCCTCCCTTGTAACAAAGAAATGTTAAGAAAAGCAAACCAACCCACTGGCCATAACTGACAACATGGGACTCCAGCTTATTCCACCTCTGGCTGTGGATAGGGAGGACTACTTCACCTACAATCCTCTGAAATATCAATTGGTGCCTCAATGAAACCTATGGTCAGATCCTTCTTACCTTAATTGTTTCGAGCTCCATGCGAAGGCGGTTATTTTCTGACAAAAGATCCCGATTCCTGGTTTCAATCTGTTGCAACTGGGTCTCCAGCTCAGCTTCATATTCTCGACTTCCTTCTTGGAATTCACGCAATTCCTCTTGTGTATTTTCTGCCCTAAAAGAGAATTCCCAACAACCAACTTATATGCAGATGCCCAGAACTCTGTTGAATAATCTAGTATCTTCATCTTTTATTCTTCCTTATTTCTCTAACCTCTTGTCCAAGATACCTGAAATCTAGGAGATGACATAATATCAAATCTAAAAATGTCTTTAAGTGAGCAGAAGAGAATCATAATTTACAGAATAAAACTTTTTGTAGAAGGCTCCCAGGATTATAAACTCATCAGATGAAATCTGAACCCAGGTCCTATGTCTTGAGAGCCAATGGACTTTTCTTGTATCAGACTGCCTCAGGTCATATAAGATAATGAGAAACCATTAAAATAAACAAAACAACAAAAACCAGAGCCAGAGACTACCAAAGAAATAAAATCCTAAATATCCTTTTTTCCCCCTTAGAAAGATTTGCTTTTCAGAAAACATAAGAGCTGACATTTGATAGTCCTTTATGGTTTACAAAATACATTATTTTATCATCAAAAGAGCCATGTGAGGTAGGTACTCATCAAGAAACTGGGACACAGAGACACTAAGCAACTTGCTCAATCAAGGTTACAGAACAACTAAATGGCAAGGACAGGATTTAAACCCTGGTCTTCTCACACCAAATTTTGGGCTCTTTTTAATATACTAAGTATGCTTATGACATAATACTAAGGATAGCTCATTTTCACTATTTTCAGAATTTATGGGATATTAAATGTAGCAGTTAAAGAATCAAGAATGACAGACTTAGAGCTGGAAGGAACTTTAGGGATCAAAGTCCAATCTCATTCATTCTAAAGATGAAGAAAGTGAGGACTAGAAAAGTTAATGACTTGCTCAGGCTCAGACAACTAGTACTTCTCTGAGGCAGTATTTGAACACAGGTCTTCTTGACTCCCAGTCCAGCACTCTATCCACTATGCCAGTATACAAGGATTTAAGATGGTAGAGACATAATGTTATAGGATCAATGGAAAGTTGAATAACTTACCGCTGTTTATACTGGATAGCTAAGTCTTTCCAGTAGCTAGTTTCTTCTTCCTCAGAGCTGAAAGTCTTCCTACCCAAGTCCTCCATGGTAAGAATATGAGATGAGATCTATTATTTTCAAGGCATACTACCTATAAAAAAAAGAGATTTTCAACAACATTTTGACACATAATCTGTAGTCCAAAAGTCCTAACTAAATGAAGCTAGGGAAAGAATACTTATTTTTATTGTTTATTTAATTTTTCATTTTAATAACAAATTTCCACGTTTCCCAAAATTATGATCCAGTCTCCCTCCTTTCTTCCATCTCCCCTCCCTGAGCTGACAAGCAATTCCATCTGGGTTATACAAGTATTATCATGCAGGACATAAGGGAAATAATATTTAAAGTAAGACAAAACAAAATCTAGCAATCACCAGGATATTCAGGGCATACAAAATATTAATATTTTCATTATAGGAGCTAATATTTCTAACTTCTATTAATGGTTAACAAGTTGGGTTTTGCTAGGGTAATATTTTCTGTTAGCATTTCTCTTTTCAATGCAATTATTTGCTGTTTCTCTTCATTTCAGGCTCTACATATTCACATCTTTGTCACTTATTTCCCTCTCCCCTCCCACATTTGAGGAGGGAATATATTTTGTATCTCCTCCACAGTTTCCCCTCTCTTACTAGCAGCCTTTCTGAAATCTAAGTTTTGTTTAAAAATGTAAAAAAATAGTGACTGACCCTATTTGATGGAAAATAAAGAAAGTTTTTAAAATATTCATTTATACCTGAGCTGTGGTGAGTGGAAGTAAGGCAGATTAGATTATTTGTATCAGCTATTAATAGTCCTCAGTTTGCCTTAGAGTGGCAAAAGTGGCCACCAAGTCAAGTGACAAACTTACTTTGTAAGCACTGTATTGGGAGCTAGGGAAACAAGTGCAAAGAATGAAACAATGCTCTACTCTCCACCAGCTTACATTCTAATGGAGACAAGAAGTACAGATATAAATATAAAGTGGCAATACAAATATGTATAAAGGAGTTAAATACAAGAAATTTTGGTAGGTTACTAGCAGTTGGAATCAGGATATGGTTGAGGAAAAAAAGATGGCATTTAAGGGGCTTCATAAAGGAAGACAGAGAATCTCTGAGGTGGAAGTAAGGATGGAATATATTTCAAGCATGTGGGATGATATGGACAAAGGCACCAAGCAAGGAGATATAGGGTTGTATGTGAGGAATAAGGAGGTGGCTATTTTAGCTAAAATACAGAGTTTAAATCGAATATAATGGACTTTTCTACTAGCAGCAATGCAGTGATCCAGGACAACTATGAGGGATCTATGAGAAAGAACAGTATCCACATTCAGAGTAAGAACTATGGGAGTAGAAACACAGAAGAAAAACAATTGCTTGAACACATGGGTTGATGCAGACATGATTTGGGATGCAGACTCTAAACAACCATCTCAGTACAACTAACAATAATACGGAAATAGGTCTTGATCAATGATACATGTAAAACCCAGCAGAATTGCTCGTTGACTACGGGGAAGGTAGTGGTGGGGATTTGGGGGGGAAGGAGGGAAGAATATGAATCATGTAACCATGAAAAAATATTCAAAAAATAATAAAATAAAATAAAATGCAGAGTTTATGAAGAGAAAGATAGGCTGGAATATTTTATCCAAAACCTCAAACTTAGTTTTTATATATTTTAAGAACAACATTTCATAACTAATTTCTTTTGTAATCTCAGTGTTTTATTATATGCATTTAAAAAACATTAGTCTGACAACGAATCCAGAAATTGCACCAAGCTGCCAAAGGGGGTATATGACACAAGAAAAATTTGAGAGGAGACACAAAGATCTGTGCTTATGGAAAATTTGGTAGTAGGGGTACAAAATGTGCTAGAGTGGTGAGAGATGAAGTAGAGAAACTTTTGGAAGCTGTTGGAATAATCAAGGTAAAAAAGGCCTTAATTAAAGTGGCAGCTGTGTGAATGAAGAGAAGGGGCAGAAATAGCAAGATCTGGCAAATGGCTGGATTTTTGGAGTAAGGGATAGTGAAAAGTACATGCTAATACTAAAGTTAGAAACTTAAGACACTGGAGGGATGGTAGTGCCTTCAACCAAAATAGGAAGGTTTGGAGGAAGGGAGGATTAGGAGGAAAGATAAGAGTTCAATTTTGAAGATGTGGAGTTTAGAATGTCTCCTAGATATTTAATCTGAAGTGGCAAATAGTCAAATGGTGATGTGTGCTGAAGCTCAAGGGAAAGACTAGGGCTAGATATATAGAGCTACAACTCATTCACATAGATATGATAGCTAAGTTCATGGGAGCTGAAGAAGTTTACTGAGAAAGTATAGAAGTGGGGAAGAAAAGAAGGCCTAGGCTAGAATGCTGAAGGATACTCAGGAGTCACAGGGTATAATAAAGTAAAAATTAATACTGAATTTGTATTTTATAATTGACTTTATTCTGTAACCACATTCTATATAACAAACTCAAGCCTCTTTGTCTCTGAGTATGGAAGCACTAGTTCAAAAATTCAGCCTCTCAAAGTTAGATGCAAAAGGTTTAAACTTTTCTATAATCACTGTTAAAGAAAAACTCTGTTCTTACAGGTTTAATACTCTCATAAAATATTCTCATTTTCTAGGAACTGTAATCTCAGGATCACCTGCAAGGTTTGTGTGATATCTTTGAGAAGCTAACTAATTAATCTTGTTCTATCTTTAGCCTCATCCTTGTCAATTAAAAAGGTAGTCTTATTTAATACCTAAGTGACAGTGAATCTATATTGCTGGGTCCCTATCAATAATCTTGATATGCAACTGAATTCCTTAGGAACAGAGAGAAATGGTCTTCATCCCATGTGTATTATGCCTTCTTTCTTTTATGTAACCAATCATGATCCCTTAACCTCATGGCATTACCAGTTCCATAACCAAAGGAATTTCTGTTCTGGCCTTTGTTCGAAACGTCTAAAAATAAATTGCATCTTCAATTCTGGGTCTTTGGCTGGAAACTGAGGCAAGCCATTAGCCTATTTTTTATTGGTTGGTGGTGCCCCCACTAGTAAACCATAATATTGCTCAGAAAAATGTCTCAGTTTATACCCTTTTGTTAAATTTGCATCAATACTAATAATGAGCTAGCAAAGGAGACTGAGAAGAAATAGGGGAATAAGCAGGAGACAGAGGTATCATGAAGTCAGAGAAGATAGTATACAGGAGTGTAGTCACCACTGTCAAACATTAGCAAATAGATTAAAAAAGAATGAAGACTAAAAAAAGAGTTGACTATTTAGAAACCATTAATAATTCTGGAGAAAAGTTTCAATTGAGTGAAAATATTCTTTTCAGTGAATACAATATTCTCAATACTTAAAAAAACTAGTTTGTTTTTATTTGGGGAGGAAAAGCAGAGAGAGATGATATAAATTAAAGGAATAAACAATCAAATATGCTTATCAGCCTCATCTCCTCCCATTCCTTGTTTATAGTATAAGTTCTATTCTTAGGCCATCAATTTCTATCAAAACTTCTCTAGTTTACACTGGATCTAGTTTATCAGATCTATGAGGAACCAGGTCACATCAACTCAACCCAAGGCAAACTTTATTGTGCCCAAACAGTGCTCAAAAATTTCAGTATGGAGGACTGACTAAATTGGCAATCTCACTGAATTTGGGAATTTCTGGATCAAGAAATTCCCCCTATCACTGTGAATGGTATGGCATCATTTCTACAATTTAGTCTAAGAAAGCTGCTTGGAGGACTGCTAGTATTGCTGATCCAAAATATTATATAATTTAAAATATTGGCAGAAATAAAGGAAGCACTGAACAATGGGAAGAATATTCTTTGTTCGCACAACAGATTTAGGAGTTGAAATGGACCCTAAAGGCCAAATAATACAACCAAATAAAATCCACAGACACAATAACTCTCTACAATATATCTGACAAGATGTTGTATAAAGATTTTTAGTAAATGGCATCCACTAACTCCTGAGCATCCTATCCCACTCTGGAGGATTTAATTCTTAAGAAGCCTATTCTTCTGTCAACCTAAATCTGCCACTGTTACTTCTATCCACTGCTACTAGTTTTGTTCTTTAGGACTGAGCGGAGCAAGTCTCTCCATATCTTAGCTTGTTAAATACTAGAAGATGGCTATCATAACTCCAAGTTTTTACTTCTCCAGGCTAACTGTGCCAGTTCCTTTAACAGAGTCCCATAGGGTATGAACTTGAGGCCTTTCACCATCCTCATTACCCTCTTCTGAAAACTTGATAGCTTACCAATGTTTTTCCTAAAATGTGGCCAGACTAAGACATAGTAGAAAAAGGTTATCACCTTCCTAATCTTGAACACCAAATTTTTTGACTGCCAAATCATATTGTTGACTTATATTTGGCTTTCAGTCTACTAAAATTTCCAGATCTAATTTTTTGATACCTATTAAATAAGTCAGGCCCAACATTCTAGCCTGTTCAAGATCTTTTTGGATCCTGATTGTTATTCAGCAAGTTTTGATATTTGATAAACATGCCTTCTATGCTTCCATCCAAGTCATCAATAAAAATGTAAAAACACAGGACTCTTGGAGTGGTTAAAGTGACTGGCCCTAGATGTAACGAGTAATGAGCAGAGTTGAGATTCAAGCACAGGTCCTCAGATTCTAAAGCCATTGCTCTAAAAGTGAATCATTAATAAATGTGTTTTGGGGTCCAGGCATTGAACCACTCCTGAATCTCTCTCAATTGTACTATCAGCTAGCCCACATCTCTCTCTTTTCCATAAGAGATGCTTTATCAAATATAAAATACAGATAAATGATATTTCTACAGCATTCATCTGAGCTACTCATCTAATAACCCTGCAAAAAGGAAGTGGAAACTCATCTGGTATGACCTGTTCTGGATGAATCTATGTAACCTCCCTATGATCACAGCTTCTTCTTCTGCATGTTTCATCATCATATTTTAAATACATTTTGGAATTTTGCCAGGAATCAAAGACAAGCTCATTAGCCTACAGTTTGAAGACTGTTCACTTTCTTCTTAAAAACAGAGATGTTTTTCCCTCCCCAGTTCTGGGGTACCTTTACTATAATTCATGATGCTTTGAAGATCACTACCAATGGACCTAGTTACTTGAAGTAACTGAGAGTAAGTAACTAAGGGCTCTTACTATCTCCCTAACTTATCTTGAGTTTCAAATCCCCTTTAGCCATATTTGTTCTATCCTTTCCAGTCCAAAGATCATTTTCTCTGGCAAAGAAAAGTAAAACAAGGGTTGCATAATTCTGCCTTTTTCTCAGTCACTTTATAGAGGATAAACTTTCAAATATATAAAGCAACAATTACCAATATCGTTTGGTATTAAACAAAAAAAAGTAGATAATAATATAGATTCCAGAAATAGAACCAAATGTAAACAAAGTGTGTTTGGTATTTGATAAAAAGTACATATATTAAGCATTAGCAAAAAGATTCACTGTTCAAAATACTGAGAAAACGGATACAAATATAGTGAAAAACAAACAGATTCTTAAACTATGTATCACAGCATATCCCAGTCAGAACAATGAAGTAAATATACATTAGACTGAACCATAAAAATTTATCTTGACTGTGGAAGTAGGATAACATCTCTTGAACAAATGGAATAAATTGGAGCAGCCAGGTGGCACAGTGGATAGAAAGCCTGGTTTGGAGTTGGAGGAACCTGGGTTCAAATTTGACCTCAGACACTTCCTAGCTGTGTGACCCTAGGCAAGTACTTAAACTATTTGCCTAGCTTTTGCCTTTCCATCTTTAAGAGTTGTTACTGAGACAGAAAGTAAAGGTTTTTAAAAATTGAAATAAATTACTGAAGACAACAGATGTATTTGCTTATTTAAAACTTTAATTATGTACAATGAAAACCATAGGCAAGTTAGATAAGTATACATTAATTTTTCCCAACTTTGCAGCAAAACTATCAGATAAAATTCTGGCATACAGAATTTATAATAATGTGACATATGTAAAACTGGTATAGCAGCTAATCTCCAATGAATCACCTAGTCAAAGGTTATGAATAGACAATAAAAAAGGAAATACTAATCACAAAGAATCACTAAAAACAATTCAAACTCAATAATAATCAATAATAATCTTCAATAACAATAAAAAATGAAAGTGAATAAAACCTAGGGTTCATCAGACTGCCATGGGAAAAAAGAAAATAATGTTTACTGGTTATGGGGAAATAGGTAGCCTTACAACTCCTGGTGAGTGGTATAGAAAACTGATGCAATTTTTTAAAGGAGCAACCAAGAAACAAATAGCAAAAATTACAAAACTCTGACCAATCCTACCATGAGAGATATACTCCAAGGATGTCATTTTTAAAAAGAAGAAAAAAAGAGCCTTCTGTAAAACGGTTATTTGTCATGAAAACCGACAAAAATAAGCTTAGGTACACCTGAATGGAATGGACTACTCTGCAACAATGCCATTAAAACTACAATTATGAAGAATAAAGGAAATATGGAAAAATATATAAGCCACAATACAAATCAAAGAAAGAACTAGAAACATATTCACTAACTTTTGTATGTATATTTTTGTGATTGGATAATCAAAAATAATTTTAAAATACAACACATAGAGGTCACTGATAAGTGGTTATTTGTAATAAAGTATATGCTACTCTCACAAATCAGTTGGAATCAGCTTTTTAAAGTTTAGATTCATTTTTAAAAAGTAAAACAAATATATGAAAAAGAACTAAGTAGAATAAAATAAATGGCTAAGGATGGGGGAAATCTCCATTCTGTGCCTAATTCACATCTGTAAATAAACATGCACTTTAGTTGAGAACTGATAAGAAAGGGCTAGTAATTAAAGGCCATGAGGTACATAAAACTGAACTATTATGATAAAGTAAGTTTCAGAAAAGGGTTTCCATTTCAGGAGATGCCATCAGTCTCAACAAAGGAAAATGTAAAAGTAGATCCTTAAAGTTAAGGGTAAAACCTTTCTCTCCAATGTTCCATATCCTTATGGATTGGAGAAAGGACAAAATCTAGGGGTTTCCAGGGCAAAAATCCTACCATGGGGTGAGGTCCTACTTACAGTCAGACTTACATAAAATATAGTAATAGACTTTGGGATCTGGTAAGCAGAATCATGAGACTTTCTTACAAAACACAATGCCTTGCATGGGGTACGTGTAAATGTATCAGCTGAGTTACTATCAGTTAGCACAATTATTTAAATCTAAAGTTGAAAATGAAAATGGTTAAGAATGAAATTACAAATCAACTGTTGTCATCTTAAAAACTGACCTGTGGGAAAACTACACAATGCTACAGCAAGAAGGCCAACAACAGTCCAACTTTCTTAATAAATAACTATCTTAACAATTTAAAATTTTGTTCCTTGAAAATAGCATAGAATGTAATGACATGCAACATTATTTGTCCTGACGCAAACAAACTCAATAAAGGTCAAAGGCTTGCTTCTCTAACATGCTTTATTTATCTCTTTATAGCATTATTTAGTAATGTAAAACAAAAAAAGTTTACACAATAAAAAAGTTCAGAGTTCTTTTCCACAAATTAAAATAAAAAGATAAAATTGCCTTAATCTTTAAGAAAGTTCTTAAGCCCAATTTCCTTTATACATCCCAGTATTACTAGACTGGCTATAAACTTCTTCCTTCTGTCCCAAGCAGCCAGAAATGTACTTAATCCAATCTTATTATCTTGAGTCATTTCCCTTGGATCATAGGATCAGCGACTTAAGAGCCGAAAAAGACTTGTCTGTGATCCTACAGCAGACTACAGAGGGAGATTTCTAGTTCTGTTTTAAATGCTATTAAATTGCTAATTTCACCAAAAGATATATTAAACCTGGAAGGTAATCATATAAATACCTCATGCACCTCTGCTTTGACATAGAGAAAGATAATTACTTTTTTTTTTAAACCCTTACCTTCTGTCTTAGTATCAACATCAGTTCCAAGGCAGAAGAGAGGTAAGGGGTTGGCAATTGGGGATTAGTGACTTGCCCCAAATCACACAGCTATAAGTATTTGAGGCCATGGACCAGCCCTCTATCCACTGATCCACCTAGCTGCCCCCACTGTCTTTTTGGTTTTTTAAATCTTTACCTTCTGTCTTAGAATCAAAATTGGTTCCAAAGCAGAAGGGAGGTAAGGGGTAGGTAATGGGGGTTAAGTGACTTGCCCAGGTCACATAGTCAGGAAGTGTCCATGGCCATATTTGAACCCGGGACCTCCCATCTCTAGGTCTGGCTCTTAATTCACTGAACCACCTACTTGCCTTATCCCATTGCCTTTTCATATACAAAAAGTCAACCTGCCAGAAAACCAAGCTTAAGAGCAAAGAGGGTGAACTTTTGATTTTAGAAATCTTTCTGGAAAAAGTAGATATTCTAAGGCTGGACTTTCCTCCAATTATTTATGTTCTTCGAATCAAAACTTCCAGTTTTCACATAATTTTCACTTAGGTTATATCATTCCAGAACCACTAGAAGGGACATGAAAAACCATACAGTTGAATCTACTCATTCACTCCATAGCTGAGGCCCAGAAAAGTTTAGGGACTTGTCCAAAGTTACACAGAATTAGTATAGCAGAGCAAAAGATAGAATCCAAGTCTTCAGATTTTAAGCTCAGTCTTATTTTCCAACTAAATGATGCTATCACATTAAATGTGTTCTCAGAAAACATGCTTGAGCAATTCCAGGTAGCTAGTGAGAAAAAGTATCTGCATACAAAATGCATCACATATTTGCCACAACATGCAAGTAACAGAGGACTGTTCTAATAAAATTAGGACTAATTCTACCAAAGTATTTTATGCCAAAAAAGCAATTATGTATTCCTCATACAAAAATCTGTTTTTGCATACAGAAAGATTTCTACTTATTATGTTATAAGCATTAATTAAACCTCCTAGAAAACAGAACTTAAAAACAAATTCAGAGTGCATCTCTGATTTCAAAACACTAGAAAAAGCAGAACAAGTTACAAATTTTCAAGTTTCCTGTTAGTACAGAATGTGAGCATAGAGAGTCCCCAACAATACAAAACTATGTAAGCCGCAGGAACTGATGTCACCCTCTCTTTCCTCCATATTCTCCCTCCCTAACCCATCATACACAGCTTCTGATGAAAACAAATGGGGAAGGGAGCAGGGAAGAAAAGACTGGTAAAGAAGTTACTGTCATATTCCATAGCATTAAATTTATAATGTAAAAATATATATTAAATATTAGATACTAAATATTAAAAATGTAAAATATAATGTAAAATGTAAAATAATATAAAAATATGTAAGCTTTTGTATTGTAGACATGACATCAGTGGGTTCAGAGCAAGTGTACCTCCTTAGGTTTTTTTTTTTTTTTTTAAACCCTTACCTTCCGTCTTGGAGTCAATACTGAGTATTGGCTCCAAGGCAGAAGAGTGGTAAGGGTAGGCAATGGGGGTCAAGTGACTTGCCCAGGGTCACACAGCTGAGAAGTGTCTGAGGCCAGATCTGAACCTAGGACCTCCCGTCTCTAGGCCTGGCTCTCAATCCACTGAGCTACCCAGCTGCCCCCCCTCCTTAGGTTTTGATTTAAT
This sequence comes from Gracilinanus agilis, assembly GCF_016433145.1. Classification (NCBI taxonomy): domain Eukaryota; kingdom Metazoa; phylum Chordata; class Mammalia; order Didelphimorphia; family Didelphidae; genus Gracilinanus; species Gracilinanus agilis. The sequence continues at coordinate 184,680,995 of NC_058130.1, read as the reverse complement.
GTCTATGTTCTTTAAAGCTGTACAAAAAAAATCTATAATATGTAGATACATAAAGAAGGATATATACTTTTCTCAACATGGGGGACTCCCAGTGTGGGAATGCCTTAGTTATTAAGTCCTAAGGAATAGGATAAGGTACACGGAAGACAAAAGACTTAGCCAGGGTCACATAGGTCATGTCAAAAGCAAGATTTTATTTCTCCTGGTTCCCAGACTAGCATTCTATCAACTATACCAGGTGCCTCTATCATACTATGAATAATCTTACAAGGAATAAGACTGAAATATAAGCTCAGACTCAATGAAGCAATATAAAACTTTCAAAGTCTTAAAAATAACCTCCTGAAAGAATGAACTGGGTTAAAGGAATTGTTCTCTAAAATAGGAATGGCTTTCTGCCACGTTAGGGGCTTCAAAATTTCCTAAGCACAATTTATTTCTACCCAATCTTAAATGCAAGAGGTAAAACCTGATCTGGAAAATGGTTAGGCATGAAACAAGAGTCTTTCCTTTAGAGGGAGCTAGGTGGAGTGGTGAATACAATATCAGGACTGGAATTGGAAGACCTGTTGATCAAATAAGATCTTAGAAACCCTAAGTGACCCTGGGCAAGTCACTTAACTTCTGTTAGCTTCAATTTTCTCAACTGTAAAATGAGGAGTATATAACACCACCTACCTCCCAGGGTTGCTGTGAGGATTAAATGAGATGTTTGAGGAAACTGCTGAACACATTGGAGGCAGCTATATAGTTCAGGAGATAAGAGTGCTGGGCCTAGAGTCAGGAGGACCTGGGATCTAAATCCAGCCTCAGACACTCAGGAGTTATGTGACTTTGGGAAAATCATTTAACCTGTTTGCCTCAAATGGCAAGGCAAAAAAAGAAAGTAGCAAATAACTTTTTTTTTTCCTTGCCAAGAAAATCCAATGGCCAGTATTCAAATAAATAATATTCAAATCAAAGAGTCAGGCACCACTGAATAATAACAAGTAGTGCAGTGTCTGGCACACAGCAGGCAATCAATGCTTGTTTCCTCCAATTCTTCTTTTGGTTATTTGTAATTTTGATTCTTCAGTGATCATGGTGCTCCATGACTCACAAACATAAGCAGAGAAAATCTATACTAAAACAATGGGCTTCTGCTGCAATGAACTTTTCAGTTTTCCATCTGCAGTCCATGTCCAAGAGATATGCAAGATATGTGTGCTTTTATATACATATATATACAAACAAACATATATATATATATATATATATCTCAATCAAAGAAAATATTGGGTTCTCAACAAGGTTATCCATCCAGCTGCATATCACTGTCTACATATCACTCCATACATTTTTCATTCACTTTGTTTTATCACTTTGAATGTATGTGTAGATGTGAAGTTCGTAAGGACTTATGTACTGGGGCTGAATGCAATTAATGCACTTTAGAACAAGGCTGATGATGATGGGCATAATAGATGGAAAACATATTATCAACGATGACATGCTAGCAAGAAGGGGGAATATGTATGATCAGAAAAGGAGGTGGGCTAGTCATGTATTAAGAATGAGAAACAACAGATGAACAGCTACAATGGTAACCTCAGAGAGTACAAGAATCACAGGGAGAAATCTAGCACATTGATTGGATGCTCTATAAAAGATTTATGAAAAGCCACAGGCAAGAAAATGAAAAGGAATAATGAACAAATCATCTTCAGGGATACAGATGGATAGGAGAGAGGACCCACACCAAGGAAATCTCATCAATGAACCAAATAACAGCAAATGATGTAGGGGTCAGTTTGAAATCAGGAATCCTTGAAAGCATCCTCCTCATGCACTATAAAATCGTCCATATGAGCTACAGCAAAGACAGTGACAAACTCCAATCCAACAAAACTCCACAAAAGGCCACTTTTAAAAGATACTTTTTAAGAAGGACACTTTAAAAAGAAACCAAAAGGATTATCAGGCTATAAAGGCAGCCCCCAACTTTGTGTAAAACCTGGGCAAGGGGGCAGAGGAAGTTCAAAATTAAAGTAGCATTTATCTCTAGATCAAGGTTTCTCAACCTCGGAAAGCATCCAATGGATATATCTAGGGGAAAGGGGAGTCCATGAACTTGGACACTGAGAGGGTGGGATACATATTTATTTAAATAAAATTAGTTTCCTTTGGTGTCCTATGTATTTTATTTTCTGCATTTAAAAATATCATTCTGAGAAGGGGTCCACAGTCCTCACAAGAATGCCAAAGAGATCCAAGACACACAAAAAGGGGTTAAGAACCCTTGTTGCCAAGACCATTAATTAGCCTCCCAAAAAGGATATAAAAGTGTTGGAGGGGTTTCCCATGACCCCCAGAAAAGCGGCAAGGTGCAGTCCTGAAATTCAAGCTGTAGACGAGTTTATTTTCATCTATCCAGCACCACCCAAAACTGCTGTCTGGGGAAATCTGAAACTGCCTGCAGCAGAAACAAGAGGAAGGGGAGGGAGTGGGAGGTGGGGCTGGGGGAGGGAGTCACGGGGAGGAGGGAAGAAGGAAGGAGAGGGCTGACTCGTGCTCCCCAAAAGAGACTGGGTTCCAGGAGAAAAAGGAGGCCGGAAAGTGGGGGTCCTTCCCCCGTCATGGGACCCAGGAGGTAGGAGGGAAGAGCTGGAAAAGAGCTGGAGGCGGAACAAGGGTGGGGAAGAAGGGGAGCGTGCAGCCCAGGGATGGAAGGGCAAAGTGGGGCGGGGGTGCACAGGGAGTTTGGAAAGCGAGGAGAGAAGTTAGAAGTCCGAAGCCTGGGACCTCAAGTTTGGGAGAAAGAGACGGGACTTGGGAAGAGAGAAAGGGCCAGGACACCAACTTTGGTCGGCGGGCACCAAGAAGACGACCCAGCAAAGGCCGACGGTAGCAGCTAGAAATCCGCGGCTGTTCCCAGTACCGTTCGGCCAACTTTCGCGCTCCTTCCTCAGACCGGACGGCTTCCTCCGATACACACCCCGCCCTGGAGTCGAAGTTAGACTCCTTCCCACTCCCGTTGCCAACCGCTGCACTTACCCGGGATCCGAGCGGCGGAGGACTCGGCGGGAGGGGCGGGAGCGGCGCGGCCCAGCCAGGCCGGGCCCCCGCCCCCGCCTCCCGGCCCTGGGGCGGCGCTTCTCATTGGTCGCCTTGCCACGGGATCGCGACCGCCTCTACCAATCAGCGCCGCTCAGCGCCATTTGGAAACTTTTTATCTCACTCCTCTCTCCCCGCCACCCATCCCCACCCCCCCGCCCTCGCCCTCCTCTGTTTCCCATCCCCTCCCCTCTCTTCCAACGCCCTCCTCCTCGCCTTTCCGCTCCTCTCCAAGGCCTTTGGAGGGCTTTGCGGGGAGGAGGGGCCCGGGGAGCATTCAGAGGAGTGGAATGTGGTTGGCTTGTTCCAGGACCCCTGGGCCTGCTCTGCCACACCTGCTATTGAAATTGAACTCTGCAACCTTGTCCTCCTGGACCGCAATTTTAACTTCCCCTCGTGACTGGAATAGACCAGGTCCTGGGCATGAATAGCACGCGCTGCCCTATTCTGACAGCCACCCTCCTGGACTTTATTCACCAATTACCAAACCCCCCCACATCCGAGCAAAAGTAGAGAAGAACTGGTATTAATGGGCGCTGTGTTCATTTGGGGATCTCTCCATTGTTATTCTCTGCCCCCGGATTTTGCACAGAAGACTAAACTAGTCTTTGCTTGCTTCTTCACCTCCATCCTACTCCTCTTTGGGCAAATCTATACACTCTTGCGTGCCTGGCTGGTTGCTTTTCTCTCCCTTTTTTTTTTTTTTTAACTTTTTTTTTTTTAAACCCTTAACTTCTGTGTATTGGCTCTTAGGTGGAAGAGTGGTAAGGGTGGGCAATAGGGGTCAAGTGACTTGCCCAGGGTCACACATCTGGGAAGTGTCTAAGGTCAAATTTGAACCTAGGACCTCCTGTCTCTAGGCCTGACTCTCAATCCACTGAGCTACCCAGCTGTCCCTAGTTGCTTTTCTCTTAACCTTGTGGCAGTCACTCGAAACTTTCTGAGGTGCTCAGTAAGGTGAAATGACTTATGGCTGAGAAACTAGAGACCTATGATCCTAAATCAAGCTTTCCTACTAATTAGCTTCAGAATATTAAATGCCTCTTGTTTTCCTGGACCTTAAATCCCTCTGACAGACAATAGAAGGAAGGACCCTTTTTTGTATCAAACTGGTGATTTTATCTGGTTTGTGAACTTCCAGAGTAGAATGTTCCTCGCAGTTAGGCCACTTACCAATTATTTAATTAATCTCAGAGATCTACCTGGAGAGTTTAGAGATTATGGGATTTACCTTAAGGGGTCTTGGAGAATTTGTTAGAGGCAAGATCTGAAGTAGGCAGTTATCAACTCCACGACTAGCCCTCTAGCCACTTACACCATGATTTCCTTTTTTAAAGATTATCTTTAAAAAAAATTTTTTTAAACTCTTACTCAGTATTGGTTTCAAGGCAGAAGAGTGGTAAGGGCTAGCCAATGGGAATTAAGTGACTTGCCCAGGGTCACACAGCTGGGAAGTGTCTGAGGTCTTATTTGAATCTAGGACCTCCTGCCTCTAAGCCTGGCTCTCCATCCACTGAGCTACCCAGCTGTCCCCTTAAAAATGATCTTTAAGATAATTGTATATATTTCAGACTACTACCCCTCATGTTTTGTACTTTAGCCAAATTGGATTAACTCCTTGCCCTCCCAAGTAGGTTCTGTGCATTCTTACTTACCTTTTTGGGATACCTGGAATGCAATTTTCTCCCATCTTCACATCTTAACTTCCAAACTATCATTTTCCAAAACCCTGTTCAAAGTTCATCTTCTACATATACTTTTCCCTGATAGTTACAGTTGTGGTGATTTCTTTAACCTCTAATCTAGCACTTTATACTCTTCTTATGCATTTAAATTCCGTTTTATATTATTTATATAGCTACCATCCTATAGGGCGGGGTTTTATTTATCTTAGATTTTCCTAACCTCTACTATAAACCTTATTAATGTCTGTTTAATAAATGAATAAATATAATAATAGAAGAGAGAACATCCTTAACCATAGTCATTTTATAAACCTCTAAGCAATTAAAATAATATTTAAAGAACTTTTAAAAAGTATTTTCTTATCTAATCCATTTTTTCAGTATCTTTCTTATATCTTTGGGCCTCTATCAGTTGTGTTATCAGGAGAGGATCTGAATATATGAGTAGGATCTGCAGAAAAGATGCAGAGGCAGGGAAAGGTTCGGGAATTCTGCAGAAGTGACTGAGCTGTTTTCTATAACAGTCAGCTAAGCCTTGAGGCTGAGTATTGTCTCCCTGGGGTGGACCTAGTGAGATTGGCTTTTCTCCTGTGGCTTTCTTTCTGCAATATCTTCACATCCTGCTTGGACCTGGTTATCCTGTTGCCTACTGGCTGAGTGATACATCTACAGAACTTCTTGAACCATCTGAGCCATCTATTTGTGAGAACCTCTCCCTATGCCCTGTGCTGTTTAGCTTCCAAACTCAATACCTCTGTTGCCATCTTAAGAGAATTTTGGGTTAGAGGAGTTTATTTATATTAGGGATTGGGTCTTCAGGTAGATAGGTAGACAGTGTAACTCAGTCTCTCTGAAGGCTTCCCGTGAGGGAACAACTGTAGATCTGTGGGGAAGGGTTAGGTAGTGAATATTAGATAAAGTTATCCAAATTCCCTTTCCTGCCTTCCCTTGCTTTAATAAACCAAATCATCCCTGTGTTTGTTACCTCTGCCTGGACTGTATCTGTTAGCCTGCCACTTATGTCCTGTTGGCCTTCCCAAAACCTGTGTTGTCTTCTGTTACTGGCCCTGAGTAACCATTTTTAGACCTGTTCCCTGAACCTACCAATATCCCACTAATACCACCCTAGTATTTCAGTTGAAAGCTCTTTGTTTCTTTTACCTGGGCCTCAGATCATGATTTATTAATTCAAAATACTAACACCAACATAGAAAGAAGAGAAGGTTACTTTAGAAAAAGCTCTTTCATTACAAGCTTGGTAAATTCAGCTATCACAGCATTGGAACAGAAGGTACCTTATCTATCTACAATGGTCTAATTAGTATACTATAAAATCTAATTAATTCAGACTTCATTAATTTGTAATTTCTTATAAAATTTTATAAGAGGTTGGCTAAAATCTAACTTTTTTTGTGGTAAAGGAATTTACTCCCTAAATGAACAGGGTAAGCAAATTATAGTGGCATATTAAATCTATTCATTCATCCTTCAGATATTAATTGAAAGTCCTTTGCGTATTATCAATCAACAAACATTTATTAAGCAAAAACCATTTGCCAGGAACTGTTTGAGGCACTGAAAGAGATACAAAGATATATAGGTCTCTCCCTGAAAGGAATTTATCATTGTAGAGGAGATTAGATTTGAAAATAAGAAAAACAATATTCATACACTCAAAATAAATATTATTCTTTTCCACTCATGAAAGCAAATCTCTAAGAAGTGCTGAATTGGTTCTAGTAGGAGTCATTGTTTCAACTTTCAGCTTAACAAATATTTAATAAGCTTCTGTAATATGCAAAATGCTGTGCTGGATGCTTTGAGGATACTAAGATGAATAAAACAAGGAGCTTACAATATAGTAGGGAGAGAAAAAACATAAATACCAATAACTACAATATAATTCAAATGAAAACAGCTATATGGAGAAGTAGAAACAAAGAATAAATCAAAGTTTAAAAGAGAGAAATGTCACTTTTGATGTGAATCAAAGAAGGTTTCCTGAAGGAGATGGCCCTTGAAGGTGATTTTCTCCAGAAGGAATAAATGGTCATCTTGTGGAGGAGGGAAGAGTTGTTCTGGGAGTAAATGTATTCCTTAGGCATAGTTTTAATGTCAATTTCCAAACCATAATCAAGACATGCAATCAAACCTGTTAAAAATGTAATTTATTTTCTTTCAAAGAAAGTCTGGGAGGCAAGTAGGTTGGTTCAGTGCAAAAAGGTTGTATGAGTGAAGAAAAGGAAGATGTTCATGAGAAATCTTAAAAAATAGAAACAAGTCTTTGCAACAGATTGGATATATGGGGTGAATGACAGTGGCAAATTGAGGATGACACCAAGAATGTGATTTTGGGTTATTGGGAAGTTAGTAATGCCTTTGACAGTAATATGAAGAGGAAAAAGAAAATAAGTTCTATTTTGTTTGAGGGAGCCACAGTGGTGGCTTAGTAGCAGCAAAAGCTGAAACTGCTCTGACAATTCTTCAAAACCAGTCTTTTAAACACCTCAAAATGACAGGAGTCAAAAACTAACAGCAAGTCAGAGTGAGGGCGCTCTCACACTGAATATAACTTGAAAGGTAGTTGGAGGC
>NC_058130.1:184653576-184668644 GCF_016433145.1 Gracilinanus agilis | reverse complement strand
ATAAACACACACACACACACACACACACACACACACACACACACACACACGATATTGCCTGTATCCTAGAGGAGAAGAGCTTTATGACAAGATCTGGAACTTCTAGGTTGGCTCTTACAGCTGTAGCTTAGGAGAGTGACAATGGACTCCAACCAGAAGACTGTAACTGGGCAGTGTTTGTGATACAGCACCAAGAACTGAGCATAGTACTACAGAAATAGTCTGACCAGGACATAGAAGAGAATTATTATCTCCCTTTTCTAGTCTTTGGACTTTTCAGTTTTTTACTTCATTTGGCAATTGAATGGTTTTATAGTTAAATAACTTAAAATTAAAAACAACAACAACAATCATATAACTCATATGAGCTTGGAGAAACCCTATCCCAACTTCCATTCTTATTGATAAACTGGGTCAAAAGAACTTGGATAGATCCCTGGTTCAGGTCTCAGGGGCTATCCATGAAGAATTAGAGGTGTGATACTTTAATGCCATTAGGTCAGGCTCCCACCAGCTGAAGTTATCAGTTGAGGATAAATGTAGGCAGCCAGTCATATTTAGCTTTTAGAAAGGGGTATTTACTGAAGTTGTGTAGTAAGATGTCAGCACAAAACATTCCACACACACACACACACACAAACATACAAATTGTGACACATTCTTCCACAAGATACAGAGTCCAGGGAAAAGTGGACTTAAGCTTAGAATGTACATGTGGCAAAGGGGTAACTTATAGGTCCTTGCTGCTGGAAATCTTTTTCTCTCATTTTTAGGGAACCTCATGAATCTCCTCTTAAACATAGTGAATCTGTGTTCATATGTCCTTGGCTCACAATGCAGTTCCTGCCACCAGTCACTGCTATCTTGGGAAGATGATTTCAAGGATGCCAGTGGGAAGGCATAAAGACACAAATCCTCTAGACCAGTGATGGCAAACTTTTTAGAGTCTGAGTGTCCAAATTGCAAACCTCATGCTGCATGTGAGTCGCCCCTGAAACCAAACAGGGGAGGGAATAAGTGCTCCCATTAGGCAACTGGGCAGCAGTGAGAAATGTCCTTGTGCATGGTGGAGAGGGGAAGGGGAGCAGCTTCCTCTGGCCCATGTGCCATAGGTTTGCCAACACAGCTCTAGACCCTTCGAAGTTTCTTCTTCTGACCAAAGGTAGATGGGCAAGAGGCCTAGAGCTAAAGCAGTGTCTCTCTTTTCCATCCAGGTAGTGCCATTTCAGGGGTTTTAGCTAGAGTTCTTGATGTTTTTATATAGGATTGTCAACGTGGATTTTTTTTTTTAAATTTTAAACCCTTAACTTCTGTGTATTGACTTATAGGTGGAAGAGTGGTAGGGGTAGGCAATGGGGGTCAAGTGACTTGCCCAGGGTCACACAGCTGGGAAGTGTCTGAGGCCAGATTTGAACCTAGGACCTCCTGTCTCTAGGCTTGGCTCTCAATCCGCTGAGCTACCCAGCTGCCCCTTGTCAACGTGGATTTTTTGATGACTCAGTTTACCCTTACTTTTGAGAAATCCCAGTGCCAAGTGCCCCTATTTTGGTTTGAATGTTAAGCACCTTTTTGGTCTGGAGGCTTCTCTATTGGATGAAAGCTTTCCTCTCATGAAGCCCAGTTTCTTAATTTGACCTTTGCCTTTGATTTGTTACAGCTGATGCTTCTTAATACCCTAGCTGCTGGCTGCAAAGAGGTTTACAAACCTGCTTGTGATACCTACTTATCCTGAGGATATAAGGACTCCCAATTTCCTTTCTTTTTTAGGGAGAAAGCATCTAGTATGTCTTTTCCCAGGAAAGTTGGCATTCGGTATGGTGTCTTCTCCCAAGGATATGGTTCCCAGAGTCTCAAGGCCTTTGGTTTTGTATAGTGTTTAGAGTTTGACTCTGTGTAGTGACCAAATATTTGAACTTTATCCCTATTCCTGATTAAAGAGTAGGTTTTATGATTACTTGATAGTTCTGTATTTCCAAGTTAACAGGATCCAGAGAGTATAATGAAGTCTCCCAGTCAGTTGAAATAGACTTTCTGTCTGGCATCATAAACTTTATCAAAAGTTTTCAATGACTTTTCACATTTAGGCCTATGATTTAAATTATATGTCAGACTTTTTATAACTTATTCCTTTGGTGTCAGGAGACTTGACTGAGTAAATATCAATTCTTGACTTTACAGACATAATTATAATTCAGTTCAACAAACATTTTAATAAGTGCTTGATAGGTCAAAGACACTATGGTAGGCACTGGGTGTATAAAGATGAAAATCATTCTCTGTTCTCAAGGAGATTGGAATCTAACAGAAGGGATACAAAATGTATACAAGTAAGGATAAAACAAGGTGGAATGCGATAAAGGCAGAGGAAAGATCTAGGCAACGTGTTATAAGAAAATTTGAGGAGATCACTTTCAGCTGGAGGTAGTTAAGGGAAAGCTTTATAGGGGAGATGCCATTTCCCTGAGTCTTGAAGAAAGAAAAGAAATTCAGAAGGCAGAGCTAAAGAAGGCATGCACTAGGACACAGGAACAGCCTGACCAAAATGAGAATGTAAGAATTAGATTGAGAATCAACCAATTAAGAAGCAATTATTAAGCATTTATTGTGCCAGACACTGTGTGGACACAAAGAAAAAACAACAGCAAAATTCCCTGTCCTTATGAAGCTTTCATTCTTTTTAAAAAAATAGGCCTGCTCCTTTTTAAAGAAATAATATTCAACAATTGTTTTCTGATATTTTCTTCTTATTCCTTCCTTCCCTCCTTCCTAAAATGGTAATCAGATATAAGGTTATACCAGTGCTGTCACGCAATACATAAGGAGGCTTCATTCTAAAGGGGAGACAACATACACGTAAATGGTACCAACAAAATAACCCTGGTAACTCCCTAAAAGTACAAACATCCAGGATAAGATCATAATTGTGGGCAAGTCCATGTACTGGATAAACAACAACTGACCATAGAAACTTGATGTCAGAAGTGTCAGAGGTGGTTTTTTTTTTTTTTTGCAAATAACACAGAAAAGGGAACAAACCCCCAAAATAATTCTTGGAGAATCCCCAAGACAACATGATCTTAAAATTAGTAATGTTGGTGGTTCCATTTGAGGATCCCACTCTGGTTTCTGTTCTTCTGAATTCCTAGGACTTGGCACAATTTCACATACGATGCTCCCATAACTGACTTTGGTCCCCAGAATTCTCAATAGCCACTAATCTCTACTCTTACTGCTAGGGAGTCCTGTTTTCTTTTGGTTCAATATGCTCCTTTGCTCTCTGGACCTGCCCTCTCCTTTGTCAGCTTTTTCTCTTCTAGAGGTCTCTCCCATCTTGTCCCTCAATAGGACCCATCAAAAGCTCTCACCCTCCCTGACTCCCACCTCTGCTTTATGGTCTAGTGCTAATTTGGTCATGGAAACCACATCAGGCCCTATCTCTGACACAGAGTGGCTGCATGATCAGGAACTTATTAGCCTTTCAGTCCTATAAGCAACTCTCTGTTATAAGGATCTTCATTGGAATTGGAGTTTCCTAATCTAGGAATTCCCAATTTTAAATTTAGCGCCTTCTCTGGGGCTTCTTCCCCAATTCACGCTGACACTGGCAATACCTAGAGAGCAATGTCTACTGTTCTCCTTAGGATTCTTGGCATAATCCCTAATCCTAGAAGCACTTAATTAATACTCTAGATAATTCTTTCACCTCTAGCAGTCGTTCCAGGGTAAACTTTTGATACTGATCCCTGGGCCACACTTAAAGCACTCGGCATCATACCTAGTATCACTACCTGCAGAGGCAACCCAACGTTTTCAGCTTATGAAGAACTTGGGTCCTTTGGCTTGTAGTAAGGCCCTACTAAGGCTGTATGCAGTATTGTGCTTGAGATAGAAAGGATTCCTGATTGTTAAATTCTCAGTGTGAGCATTTACACTTCAGAAAGAGGCAAAGGCCACAAATCCGGACTTGATTTGTTTCATTGATCACCCAGACTTAAGAAAGTGGAGAAGATGCTAATAATGCAGATGAAACTGAAAAGTGAATTATGTATACATTTTCCCCCTCCCCCTATCATGGTTAATCATTTACTAGGATACCCCTGGCTGTTTGCATGCCTATGTAGCATTCCACTTCAGTGCAATTCAATTTGATTAAGACTACTACACCCAAGGCAGTTATTTTGAATAGCCTTAAATGTTGAGTATTTTTTTCAGATTTTAGTTTAAATTTTTCTCCTTGCAACATTTTTTAGGAGGGTAGAATGGGGATATAGGGGTAACTAGTCCTATGAATTCATTATTATAGGGACTTCTGGGAGAGGAAACTCTCTACCAAGGTAGATCAACAAATACTTTGCATCAATTCTGAGAGTTTTTTATGGGGCACTGAGAGATGTGGATGCATATTGAAAGAAAATCCAACTGCCTCCTTATTTTCAATTTATTAAGAAATAATACTTTCTCCACAGGAGAAAACTATCCAGGTCTTTCCCTGTAGGAAAATGGGTAAAAAGTTGAGAACTAAAGTTGAGGTGCCAGGAATAGGAATGGGGAGAGCTAAACATAAAACAAAAGAGTACTTACTGTCTAGTTAAAACAATTGCTTCCCCACTTCCCTAATGTGACATCACCTACCTAAGGAAGTGTCTTTTTTTTCATTCAAGAATTAAAATATTGATAAGTAAGAGAAAGTCCTTTCAGGCCTTGAGGTCAAGGGCCAAAGGAAGAATCTAGTAGTTTTAATAGATAAAGTGATATATTCAAGAATGTTTATTTATCCCAAACCATATTTCACATATTTTAATCTTTTCTTTATTCAAGATGGAATATAAATGTTACTTTAATTTATTTTGGGGTAGAGAATGATGTCTGAGGGCTTGGGGGAGAAGAGACTGCCGATTTGAGCATTTCTCTCTCTAAACTAGAAATGCTTAGACTTAGATGAATGTTAAATTAATAAAAATTATTTCTGGCAAACTTGTACCTGTATCTCTTTTCCAGATAATAGTCCTCTATAAACTTTAAGATAATTATCCCATTCACTTTAAATCTTCTCTTTGTTAGGCTAAACAACCCTAGCTCCTACAACATCTCTTCATATGATATTAAGTCAAAGGCTCCACACCATTTGGGTTACCCTCTTTTAGATTTTCTTCATCTCATTGTTGATTTAAAGTGAAGTGCTCACAGTTGAATCCAGATGTGGTCTAACCAGGCTAGAATCCAACTGGACAATCACCTCTTTATCTCTCAAGACTATGCCCTTAATGTGGCCAAAGATCACATTAGCTTTTCTGGCTCTCATATCACAGTATTGATTCATATCAATGCATTCACAGTCCGATAAAATCTTGAGACCTTTTTTAGACAAGCTATTTCATAGTTATGCTTCTTCCATTTTGTGCTTGCAAAACTGATTTTTTAAAAAACCTAAGAGTAAGAATGACTATACGTTTATCCCCACTAAATTTTATTTTACTTGATTTAGTCCAATGTTCTAATATGTCAAGATCTATTTGAGTTATAACTTTGTTACTCAAGGAAATTTCTCTGGTAAGGGTTTGGTATCCAAGATATACAAATAATTAACATATGTATACATATATCTGTATATATATGCAGCTACAAAGAGATACAGATAAAAATGCATATGTATATATTTTTCTATGTATGTATAAACCAAAAGCCATTTCCCATCCAATAAGTGATCAAAGTATGAGAACAATTCTTAAAAGAATAGTAAATTATTGATAAGCATATGAAAGAATTCTCCAAATCACTAATAATAAGGGAAATGCAACTCAAAACAACACTGAGATTTCACCTTATACCCTACAAATTGGCAAAGATGACAAAAGATAGTAAAAATAAAATTGGAAGGGTTATGGTGCATTGTTGATGGACTGTGAATCAAGACAACCATTATGGAAAGCAATTTGGAATTGTGCAAATAAAGTGATTAAAATGTCCAATACTCTTTGCCCTAAAGATTCCATTACTAAGCTTATGTTGTAAGGAGGTCATTAATAAAAAAAAGTCCCTATATATACCAACATATTTATAGCAGCACTTTTTGCCATGCAAAGAATTAGAAACAAAGCAAATATTCATCAAGCAGAGAATGGTTAAGCAGGTCTTTGTTATATGAATGTAATAGAAATGTAATGTCACTACACTTTAAGAAATGACAGATGTGATGATGACTACAGAAAAGCATGGCCTGATCTACATTAACTGAGAGCCAAGAAAACAATATATACAATATTTCTACCCAGGTCAACAGAAAGAACAACCTCAAAAAAATCAAAAGTGACAATTGCAAAATTATAAAGAACAGTCTAGGTCAAAAAAAGACATATGAGAAGACCCCTTTTCCCTTTTCAGAGGTGGGAGTTTCATATTGCACACTGCATATATTTTCGTAATGTCAATCAATTATTTTGATTTTTTCCTCTTTCTTTTTGCCTGTAAAAATGCTATTTGTTATAGAAGGATGATTTTCTGGAAGGGTGGGAGGGATACTGGGAGAAATTATGGTGATAAAAATCAAAAGATCAATAAAAACTTATCTAAAAAGAAATCCAAGTGTAATACTTCACATTTAACTCCAATAAATTTTATTTTACTTGTTTGACCCAATGTTCTACCTTGCTGAGATCTTTTTGAATCTCAACTCTGTCACTCAGTATATTATCTATCATTCCCAGCTTTATGTCATTGGAACATTTGATAAGCAGGCCATTTTGTCTTTGTCCAAGTCGCTAATGAAAATATTAAACAGCATACACAGATCCCAAGGGCACACCACTAGAGACTTTTCTTCCATGTTTTACTGGAATCATTATCTCTAGTCTTTGGGGTATGACTGTGCAACCAGGTCTGAATCCATCCAATCATATTATTGTTTAGCCCATATTTCTCCAACTTTTCCCTAAGAATAGCATGAGAGACTTTAGCCGAAGCTTTACCTATATTTGCAGCCTCAAGAGAAATTATTCCCCCTCCTGCACTCTCTGATCCAGCCAAGCTGGCTTTTTTGCTCTTCCTCACACACAACAATCCCATCTTATGCCTTTATGTCTTTGTACTAATCATCTCAAATTCCTAGAATGATTCATTCTCATATCCAACTAACAGAATCTTTCTTGTTCTTAAAAACACAACTCAAGTATCAACTTCAACACCAAGTTCTTCCTGATCTATAGCCTCCTAAACCACCTTGTATTAGGTACTTTCTATATATTTGTATTTATACATTTTGTATTCATGCTATATATATTTATATATTAATTTGCTGTCTCTTTCATTATGATATAAGCTGCTTTTGAAAAGGGATTGTTTTATTTTTTTTTTGTCACTTGTTTTCTCAACCCCTAGAACAGCACCTGGTACATAGTAGGTGCTTAATAAATGTGTGCTGATTAATTATATGATCCAAAATTGTATATACTGTCAAACTTTTCATATTCATATAGTCCTTGTAACATGAACTAATAAAGGACATCTGGGTACTTCCTCTTTAATGCCTCATTCATCTATTGTCTTTTCCAATCCAAAGATCATTCTCTTTGGAAGAGAAAAACAGAAGCAAAATAATATTTGAACACCTCTTCTTTCTCTTTCTTGTCAATTATCATCATCCTATCTACCTACAGCAATCATCCTATCTCTTCTTTTATCCTTCTCTTTTCCTCAGTATGAATTAAAAAAAAACAACCCTTGACAGCCTTGGCTATTTAATGTTTCTGATGTTATCCTTATGGGATTGTGCCACACATTTTTTTATTGCTCCTCTGTTACCCATACTTGCTTCTCCATTCTATACATGACTATTACAAAATAAGTTAATTGATGAGTTCCCTGTATATCTACATCCATATTTTTAAAGATAATTCTCCCTTTTCTTCTCATTAGAATTCTTTTTCTTCCTTTCCTCACAATTATGTCTTGATAGAAAACTTCTTTCATCTTTTCTGGGATGTCTTCTGAATAATTTTAGTTCATGAAATCCTACCTATCAAACTTTTTGAACTCTAAAATTTTTTCTCTTCATAACCAAGAGGCATGTCTGATCATTCTCAGCTTTTTTCACCATCTCTATCACAAAGTCCAAGTTGAATGATCACTTTTCCCTGAAGGTTCCAATAATTTCCATCCAACAATTAATTCTTCTTGTTCAGAACCATATTGAGGACAGAATTTCCCCTTGTTAGTTCCTCTGTCTTTGGAAGAAGATGGTCATCATTAAAGCAAATCAATAAATTATTAGTTGCTATGCTTTTGGTAGAGTGAAAATTCCAGAAGATATTTGAAGAATTGAATTCCTCTGTCACTGCTATGATTTGCATATATGCCAGGCTTGTGATATGTGTACCAAACTCAACTACTTCCTTTTTTCTTCAGTTGGTTTACTCTGATGATACTATTGCCTCACCTTTCTGCCTCCATTGATTGTTACCCAAGTGTTTTCCATGATACTTTCTTCCTCTGGTTTCTGAATTTCCTCACATGAATAGTATATATTCTTAATATATGACTGTTGCCCTGCCCCTCCTTATGCTTATCCTGTTTCTTTTGAATAAGAAAATACTTTTCCAGAGTCATATTTTGTGGCTCAGCCCACCAATCTTAGAAATATCTATTAAGTCAAATTTGTTTCCTTGAATTGGGATCTCTGGTTCATATTACTTGTTAATCAATTGGAATAAAAATGGGAGAGAAAAATTCCAATCCCTTCATTAATAACCTTAGCTCTAGAACTGCAGTTATGGTTTTATATGGACTAAGTAATTTGGGTGTGTTGTAATAAAATCTGTTATTTTGGCTCACATAACCATCCAATAGTTGTCACTGAAAAACATCAGAATTTAGTTGATTTTGTCCTCACTCAAAGTTTCCCTTGGGAATATTGGAATTTGACTCATGTCTTGGTCTTTAGAGAATAAGTAAGTAACAAAAGCAATAATAAAACTACTATTTATATAGTGCTTTGAGGTTTATAAAGCATTTTACAAATATTATGTCATTTTATCTTCACAACAACCCTAAGAGGCAAATACTACTATTAATCCTATTTTACATATAAGAAAACTGAGGTGGACAGAGGCTAAGTAACTTGACCAAGGTCACGCAGCCAGTATCTGAAGCTTCAGCTCCCAGTACTCAATGTAACAAGACACAAAGGCTTTATCACACCCACAAGAAAGTACAAATGACTAGCACCCAAGCCTATTAAACCATCAAAATCCCTCCTTCTCTCCCGTGATCCCTACCTCTCCTTCGGAACTCTACAGTCCTCTAGACTATGTTATTCTTGGTAGGTGCCTCAGCAAGGGGAGAAAACTGAGGTTGCCAGTGAGTTCACCCTTATTATGAGCTCTACTTTTGATTTAATGGTGCTACTCGGAGGTCAAGTGCCTCCTCTTCCCAGACCTACACATACACCAAGGGGATAAGCAAACAGGACCACTAGGGAGTGAGTATCTTTCTTGCAGACTCTCACAGTCTCCGCAAGATTTTGGTCTGTGGAAGGACAAGGTATCCACATCATGACCCTCGAATCCTACTGTGCTTTGGTTTTGGCAGTGAGCACAGTCCACCCTGAGCAGAGCAATCCCCGGTGGATATTGTAGAATGTATGGACATTCCATCATCAGTTGCCGTCTGCTAACCATTTGGTGAAAAGGGGGTCTCTTGGGATTGTTTGTAGCTCTCTGTTTAGCTGGAATTAGGGGTCCATTCATGAGGTCCCTCATCTTTCCTGTTTTTAGCTGACATCCTCCTATGGGTTTTCTTTCCAGTGAGAGAAAAGGAACAATACTGCAAGGGGAGAGCCCTTGGGTCCTTTCCACCAGATTTCAACCTTGCTATCTGTTCTCTTGTTTAGGTGAAGGAGGTGAGAAATGGCTTTTGGAGAGTATGAACTTCCCAAGATCAGCCACCCAAAGTTGAAGGGTAGAATTGTATGAGGCCAGCTGGGTCCAAGATCCATGTTCCCAGGATTAAGGAGCGTGACCTCTTGACCAAGTTCAGTAGTGGGTGGCTAGAGGAAGGGCTCATCCTTACTGCCACATTTGGGAGTCAGTGAGGTGAGGCCACAGCTGTGTAGAAACTGAGTTAACTCTGAGCCATCTCTCTTGGGGACCAAGATGAAGGGAGGAGGGAGAATATACTTCTGATGTATATGAGTAGGGGAATAAACATTTCTACATTTGTTTTTGCTACATCTTTGAAGTTAATATCTCTTTGTAAAAGTCTTTTGTGCAGCCATTTCCCCAACTCTTTGTCATCCCATTTGGGGTTTTCTTGGCTCAGATACTGGAGTGGTTTGCAATTTCCTTCTCCAGTTCATTTTCCTAATGAGGAACCTGAGGCAAAAAGGGTTAAAGTGATTTGACCAAGGTCACACAGCTAATAAGTGTGAGGTCACATTTGAACTAGGGAAAATGAGTCTTCTTGACTCCAGACCCAGCACTCTATCAGCTGGAACAGAGCCTTCAGCCATTAGAAGCTAAGGAGGGTAGGGGAAGGATTGGGGAAGAATAAAATATTGGCTCACCAGTAGCAGTAGAGAAAGGGTACCCTGAGAACCATTAGGGGGGAGATAGGAGCAGCCTAGCTCTGGGAGACTGAGGTCAAGGAGTACATCTTATACATATAAAGAGCTCCAAAAACTTTAGAAAAGAGATCCTTAATTTGTTTTGTGTCATGGACTTCTTTAGTAGTCTAGGATAGTGATAGGCAAACTTTTTAAAGAGGGGGCCAAAGGAAAGGAAATGCTCATCTGTCAGTCTGTTTCTAAGGCAACTCTTTTGAAGTTTCATTGTATTGTATCCTACTCACTGTATTCATCAGATTAGGAATAATGTTGTGTAGCCGGATAGAACATTTCAGGGGGCTGCATCTGGGCCTCGGGCCATAGTTTGCCCATCACTGGTCTAGGACACCTATGGACCCCTTCTCAGAGTAATGGTTTTGAAAGCATAAAATAAAATCCATAGAATTACAAAGGAAACAAATATTATTGAAATACAGTTATAAAAAATATACATTTTTTAAATTTGGCAGACTTGAGGTTAAGAACCTCTCCTTTAGAGCTTCATTATTATTATTTAAACTTTATATTGCTATCTTTGTACACAGCAGGTGTTTAATTAGTTTTAAATGAATTAATGAATGGAAAATCACTGCAAAAAAAGGTTGTTTTTAAATTTGTTTTATGATTCTCACCTGGAAAATATCTCACACATATACATAATGAAGAGTTGCTCACCAGCTTATAAACACCTATATAGATAATTGTCATCTGCCTTCTAGCAAGTTAAATCCAATTATAAGAGATGTTTCATGTGCTTGTCTGATCTTGCCTCCAACCATACAAGTACACGTCTATGTCACTGTCTTGGCTCTTCTTAAATTCTCATCCCAATTGTCAGTCACTGATGAAAGTTATGTGTATAGGATCATCAAAACTATACATCAAAAAAGAGTTTCTTTTCTTCTTCCTCCCAAAATTAGTTCCTTAGGAAACTCAAGAAATTAAGGTAGAGTGGAAATAACCTAAGGCAATTAACAATTTGTGGCACACAGTAACAGCAATAAAATGATGATCGGTTGTGAATGACTTCACTTATCAGCAATGCAAAGTGCAGGACAATTCCAAGAGACCAAAAATGAAAAAGGCTATCCGTTACTATAGAAGGAACTGATAAAGTCTGACTGCAGATTGAAGTAAGCCATTCTTCACTTTGTTTCCTCCATGAATTTTTCTCTTGTGTAAGTGATATCATCTTTTACAACATGAACATTGAAATATATATTATACAATAACATGTATAATTTATATTATAGTACCTGCCATCTTGGGGAATGGGGAGGGAACATGGATTGCAAAATATCAGAAACAATTATAGAAAGTTGTACTGATATAATCTAGAAAAAAATTAAAATCTTTATAAACAAACAATTATTTGTGGCAAATAACCACAAATCTTACTTATCAAAAGAGGTGAGAATTTAGTGATTATATCGATCTGTTCACTGTCTAAAATGATCATTATTTCAAATCTACAGACATTTTAGCTACAAAATCTTGATAGATTCTCTACAAAAAGTGAACCTATTTTTGTATAAATGTTATACTGCCAAATAAAATACCATTGACATTGTATGGATAGTGTAGGGGATCCTTCAATAAAATTATAATTTCTTTGTCCCTAAAAAATGGCTCAATTAAATGTTATTTATAAACTTATACAGAAATGGACATTACTAATAGCATAACATGTAAGTTGGCATTTTAAAATTACATTTATTATGAAATGTAATTTCATTTCTTTTCTAGATAACAGTTTTTCAACCTACTTTGAACCCATGTGAGTTTTTTATTTATGTTTCCAGAATTATACCTTTGGAATAGATCCTGACCCAGTGGGGCTCCTTCAGTTAGGGAGTAAGTACTAAGATATTGTTTCATTCTTTGTAGTTGTATTGCCACCATGCTAGGACTCAGTGGGAGGCATATAGTAGATGCTATGTAAATGCTTACTGATTGGTATCAGAAACTGGTTTAACACAACGAAAATGAATTTTCTCCAGTATGACCACAAGGTGGCACTGAAAGGATGCAGTATAGAAATAGTCACTAAATTATCGTGAAATTTTACTATTGCCTTTGAAAAATGAAATGACACCCAAATTTCCAGGATGTCTACTCAAAATGCGATCATAAGACATGATTGATGTCTTCTAGTATCTAAAGGACTGCCATTTGCTAGAGGTGCCCAGAGGGCAAAGCAAGGACTAAGGGGGAGAACTTTCTGACACACAGATTTGAGATTTTTTTGAATAGAGAAACTGAAACAATTAGAGCTGCTCAGAAGTGTAATAGACTACTTCATGAAGTGGTGGAGGTCTTCAAGCAAAGTCTAGGTGACCATTTGTCTAGCTAAATTGTAGAGTGGATTCTTGTTTAGGTATGGATTAGATTATATGGCTTTTGGAATCTCTTTTAGCTCAGAGTGGGTATAGTTTAGAACCTTTTTCCAAAAAGAAAGGAAATAGTGAAAACTTCTTTAATTCATTAATTCAGCAACTGCAATGGATATAAAGTGCTGAGAGACAGAGAGAGACTCATTTGAAGTTGTATTCCTAGCATTTAGCCACAGTGCCTGGCATAGAATAAGCTCTGATACCATAGCTAGGTGAGAACAATGACTCAATCAATCAATCAGTCAAAAGACTTTAAACTGTGAAAAAAAAATCTTTTAAATTCATTGAAGTAAAATGACAAAAGTCAAGAAGTCTATACCAGTTGGTTAGGGGATTTTGTTCTGCCCTCTGAACCCTGTATTAAGCATCAAGTTCAGTTTGCTACAAAGAGAAGTAACTTAGAATGTGTAACTTCCTCATATTAGGAGCAAAGATGCTACTGAGTTGTGGCAGAGGAGGGAGAAAGGAAAGTTCCAAGAAGAGGTCAGTTCTTTGCTCCATCTCCCCTGTTATGCTTGTCTTTGCACAGACACTATAGTATGATCAGCTATTTCATTACCCAAACATTTCTGGTAAACTGAATTTTGTTTCAACCAAGAAGAGGCCAGAGGGTTAATTAGGATAGTCATAAATGTGCAGACAGGAAGAGAGCCCAACTTTTGCCCAGTTGTTAGAAAGTTTTTTCTAAATGGGGGCTTGGGAGTAATTATGACTAAACTCATAATTCTCTCTCTCTCTCTCTTTTTTAAATTTAAAACCCTTACCTTCCATCTTAGAATCAATACTATGTATTGGTTCTAAGGCAGGAGAGTGGTAAAGGCTAGGCAATTGGGGTTAAGTGACTTGCCCAAGGTCACACAGCTAGTATCTGAGGTCAAATTTGAATCCAGGACCACCCTGCTCTCAATCCACTGAGCCACCTAGTAGTCCCCTGAACTCATAATTGTTTTAAAAAATAAACACCTTAAATTTGGAGGAGGAAACTTAAGGCCATGTTATATCCCCTCCTAGGCTTAAAATGAGCTAATGATTTTTAACAGGTGTTAAACTCTTAATAAATGCTTTTTTTTAAAATCATTTGCTCCTTTACCACACTGTACTATTACTCCTTAACATTCTTGTAAGACTTTGAAAGGTGTTTTGAGCATTCTTCAGGAGAGAGAGAGAGAGAACCTCATTTCCTGCCTCCTAGTTCCGTAAGCACCAAACCTACTTATAGGTTTAGAATTTGAAGGAACTTCGAAGGTCTTCAAATACAAACCCCTCATTTTACAGATGAGGAAACTGAAGCACTTAATTATAGAGACTACTTTTTGTTGATTATTTCCAAATTATCCTGGGTATAGCTTGTTTGTAAGTACTGTCTTTTGTCTATATATCTATCTCTAAAGCTTAGCACAGTGCTTGGCCCAAAGAAGGGGCTTAATAAAGGCTTATTGCCTGCCTGAGAGGCTAAATTCAATTCAATAAACATTTAGCAAGCAGCCAACTAAGGGCCAGAAAGGGTGCTAAGCTTTTGGGATAGAAGAAAATGACAATCCCTGTTCTCAAAGAGTTTAGAGTCTAATGGAGAAGAGAATACGCAAAATAAATATGCACAAAGTAAGCTATATGTAGGATAAATAGGAAATAATTAACAGGGAAAGCAGTGGAATTAAGAGAGATTGGTGACTTGTTTAAGGTCACCCAGGCAAAAAGAGTGCCTTGCCTAAGGTCACAAAAGAAAAGCACGATTTGAACCCAGAAAGTATCCTAAATTTAGCTTCTGTGATCCACCTACATCTGATTCCAAACTCCAGGTTCTTTTTTCTAGCCATCTCATCGCAGCAGGGGGTCCAAGACAAACGAAAACAACCTAGCCAGGCCTACTAGAGTTCTAAAAGAGAGCTCAGCCTTGAGTTGGGAGGGGATAGGGGGGAAGGGGGAGGAGCCTTAGGGAAGGGGCGGGGCGGGGGGAGAAGGTAGTTAGATATGGAGAAGTGCTTCCCTAGGAGGCGGTGTGTAAAGTCCTCTAGGCCCCGCCTCCTAAGCTTCCCAGCACGCCCTGCGGGGGAGGTGTCCAGTGGGAAGTGGGAGGGGGT
>NC_058130.1:184572576-184648734 GCF_016433145.1 Gracilinanus agilis | reverse complement strand
GGGGGGGGGGGGGGGTGGGGGGGGTAGGCGGTATGGCCGGCATGTGAGAACAGGTGGAGCAGGTGGCTGAGGTGAGTGTGTGGGGAGGGGGGGCGGGGCGGAGCGGAAGGGTCGAGGCACAGCCCTGCGGTCCCTTTCTTCTGGCCTTGGGACCTGAGATAAGAGCGCTTTCCTCCCCCCCCCCAACTCTTGGGAGGTCTGCGCCTCTCTTTGCTCCTCTACGGTCCGTGCCGTCTCGGGGACTCGCTGCTTCCCCAGCCCTGGCCCTGTCCCAGAGCGGCCTTGAGGACACTGTCCCCACTCCATTCCCCATCCCCCACCCCACTGCCTTGGGTAAGGGAGTCGGCCAGCAGCTCTCCCTTGGGCCCTCGCGTCCTTTGCCTCCTCTCTTGCAAGCAGTTTTAGCTTTGGGGTTGGCAGCTTTGCTGAGCCGTGCGTGCGCCCCTTGTTTTTACTTAGCGGGCTGGGGTGGAGGGGCAGATAGCACACGGCTCTCTAGCTCACAGTTGTAAAGGGGAAGAGTAGAGTAAAAGAAGCCCGTGGTATCTGACAGTCTTGCACGCCCTTCCGTGCTCCTCCGCCTCTTCACCCCTCCTCCCAGGTCTTCGGAGGTGGCAATATTTACTTTGTGTTTGTGTTTGGTAAGGAGAGTGTTAGTATTTATCGGTGACAGAAGTCACTTATTATCTTCACTTAAGTGTATATAGAGAACTGCTGTAAAACTGTTGCCACTGTTTGATGTAGAACTAATTATTACAAAATGAAATGCGGCATGTTTGAGTATATCATTAAAGAAATTCTTTATTGTAAGACATGTAACACCACAAAGGGTTCAGCAAAGTGCCAAATGCCATAGGAGATAAAATCCGTAAAAGAACCACTTATCCTTATACCTCAAGAGATGAGGCCACATACCATTATAATTTCAAGGAAAATGTCTAAGACATGGGACTTGGAATTTATATCCCTAGACACCTTTAAGAGACTGGTTGAGTTTCTGGTTCTATTCCAGAAAAAGCTCAGCCTTTATATTAAGTTGAACACATTCATTCTAGGACTCTGGTACAATATATCCTGAATATATCTTTTTGTACATAGTTTGTTTTCCCGTTGTCTCCTTCATTTATTATTGTGAGCTTTTTGGGAGCAGAGGAACTGCCTTTTTGCCATTCTTTATAACTCCAGCACTTAGCATTGTGCCTGGCACATAATGGACGTTTAATAAATGTTTGTTGACTGCATCCGACATCTTGATTTGATTGAGTATTTTACTCTATGTGGTTTCCAGGGACAATTTGGTAAAATTTGAGACTAGGGTACTATTAGGAGTGATTTGCTTTTCTTCTTTTCCTTTTAGAACACTTCACTTTACTTTTGAATTTGTTCTTGAAAAGGAAGATGAGGGTATATTGGTCAGATCATACCAAAGTTGGCTTTGTCCCTTTACCTATAAAATTTGACAATTGAATTATAAATGAGCTGTTAATGATTTTGAGACTGGAAAATTTTGATAGTTCTCTTGTCTTGACATGAACATGTAAGATCCATATATTTAACCTCATTGGATGAGATGACAATGAATTTCAAGTAGGGTGAGTTAGTATCAGGCACACTAGAATTTCTTCTGGCCAAAGGTCAGACCATTTCCTAACATGGAAAATAAGTTTTGTGGTAAGAAGAAAATTGACAGAATGAAGCCTGTTCTGTTCCTTCTATTCCAGGCCTTTTTTTGATCACACAGATGTTCTCACTACTCCCCAAATACTTTGTATCTGTTTTGCTTTAACTTATCCATGTATATGTTATTTCCCTCCTGTAAAATGTACCCTTCTTAAGGGCAGGGATTATTTGGGTTTGTTATTGTAGCCTCATAGCCTTATTATACCTAATAGGCATTTAATAAATGCATATTGAATTATACTTTAAGAATGGTCCATATTATGACAGTAGAATCTAGTAATATAGAACCCAGTATCTCATACAAATAAACATTGTACTTTTTCATTTTACCTCAAGATTCCCAAAAGGTTCAGCCAGTGAATCGGTTGCTCCTTGAAGATTCTGACTCAGTGAGTTGTAGCAAAACCAGAGGATGATAAACTCTAGTTCATCCGGAAAAAAATACTTTATTATTACTTGATCTGCTCACATAAAGTTTGGATAATTTTACAGATATGCATATCTCTGTGAGTTAGAGCTCTTATGTATATTCTCACATTTCTAAATTAATTTTGAGGGTCTGTTTTTTCCTGACGGAAAAGAAGGGAAAATTTGAGTCAGTATCAGCACTCAGCTGCAGATACAGTCAGTACTGTTATTTTCTATTAAACTGGGTTGCTAGGAGCCCCTGCATAAAAATTAAGGGTTGGGGGAATGCTCTAGTTGAATTAATCTCATGTCTGTTGACAGATGGGTTGGTATTTGAGGCGGACAATGGAAGGCAGTTGGAAAGAATAGTTGAGTTAGAGGTAAAATAAGTTAAAAAGTATAACCGAAGCTTATGATGAATTAATAAAAAATAAAATTAATGTTCACATGTAATTTTAAGTCCCACTGAAAGCATAGTGTCTAGATTAGTCACAGAAAGGTTAGCTAAAAGATTTTGAGTACTCTCTGCAAAAGTTACCCTTTGGAAAGAACACATTTTGAGGAAGACAGTCTAGAAGAAACATTGGGTTTTGTTTTGTTTTTTTTTTTTAAGTTACTTCTTTAAGAGTGCCTTCTTTTGGGAAATTACTGAGAGGAAATGTTCGTGTCTATTTCAGAAAGTTTTCAAATAGAAGATCAGGGATGGTGGTTGATTATATTTGTGTAGAAGATGGGAAGAATTTGGGGATGAAACATTGCTTTTGCCATTGTTAAGTATAAATGGTAAATGGATAACATTGACTTGATCTGCTGTCATTGTTTTGTTAAATTTCAGTAATGTGTTTCTAATTTGTAGTTCTAGATCATGAATGTACTACTCAGAATAAAATCATCAATTCTAAGAGAGAATAGCTGACTTTTTTGTGATGTCAGTTTGCAATACTGAAATAAATAGTGGAATCAGTTTCATTTGGTGGGTTATTCTGAACAAAGTACAAAGTTCTTGGATGGTTTTTTTATTGGTTTTCTAGGCATTAGGCATTCACGAAAGATTGGATTTTACATACCATCAGAAATGGTATAGGGTAAATAGCTTTAGCACATTTTGAAATCATCTTTTTGGCAGTGAAGATGGATAATTTATTCCTATAAAAACATTGGTGTTAATAGAAATGACTAACCCAATAGCAAGTAAATAGTATTTAGAATTCTTTAGAAAATTATCTGAATTTTCTTATGTATGATGTTGACTTGATTTTTAAAAAAGATTTGATCATTAAACAGACTTCATTATACTATAAACATATTAAAGTCATAAATGTAAATAAAATAATTTTAAGTTTTGCATTTAGAAATATAATGTTCAAATCTCATACTTCACAGGGGGGAAGAATGAAAGAAAGGAAAGACCAAAGAATGTTGAACTATTCTGCATGGTTGTATGATGGAAGGAAACGGAACCGAGAACCCCTGCAATAGGTCACGTGGATGGCTTCAACAAGATAGTGATGCTAAGCCATGGCTTTGGAAATTTTCTAATTGCTTTTCTCGTCCTGAACAAACATTGCCACTTAGTCCAAAAACGGTAACTATATGGTATACTAGTTTACGTAGGAGATTCTTTATTAAAGTAGTTCCTTTTGTGCAGTAATTTGTTTGTGTCATTGTGGTCAATGTCAAGCTTTCTTATGCATACTTTTAGTAATATTCTTTTGTTGCTCATTATTATATTTTCTAACTAAAGAGCAGTATATTTTCATAACTCCTGTGTTCAGTGGGAGAATAGATACTTTAAATATTTAATGTCAGATTCTTAGGAAAGCTTTTTCCCTTTATACCTGCATCAATTCTCTCTAAAGATAAATTCTACATTGTACTGTATAAGAACAAAAAAATCAAACTCAAGGTTACATTTACTGTATCTTGAGTTTCAAGGTCTTTTTCTTATAATACAGAAAAGACAAATGAGAACTCTATTGGTTTTCTATATTCTATTAAATAGATTGATACATCATAACCCCTTATTGTCTTTTTCTTTCCTTAAAGAAAATTTATTTTTATTAATGCCTGAATTACTTTTATTTCCAATTATATTACTCTTGCCCTCTCTCCTACCCTAGTGAGTCATCTCTTTCAAGCCATTTCCTTTCAAAATTTTCTTAACCTTTTCACATTTTTTTTTTTCCAGGCAAAAATGTTTTTACCCTAGAATACTTATTGTTTTAGGGTTCTGTGGGCTTTTTCTAGTTTGTTTTTCTTCTTAGAATTTACATTCACTACAGAGATTCACTTAATAGAATATTGATGCTACTTGTTTTTTACTTTATACACCTCTGTTCTTTGTTTCCATCCCATTGGTATCTTTATTGAGCTCTTTTTATAGCCAGTTGGTTCTATGTGAGAAGTATAAGAAATTTTTCTTTGGCATTGGCTACTTGAAGATTGTCAGTAAGGAACTTAGTTTGCTACTATATATTGCTTTTTAGACATTGTTTCATTCTTGGAAATTTTGGTCAGTTGAGAGTAGTTGTAAAAAAGTAACTGCTTTAGGTTAAATTCATCAGCACTAGTAATAGAAACTTCTTGAAAAATAGTCTATATATGATACTTCCACTTTCCACATCATCTGCTCTCCTTGACCCTTCACAGTCTGACTTCTCTTCTCAATACTGCTAAAATTGCTTTCTCTAGTCACTAAGATGGTCTTCTAATCACCAGTGTTCTCCATGGCCCCTCCAAAGTATTTTATTTTGTTCACTACTTCTCCTCTTAGATATTCTGCCCTAGAAAACACTGGTGGCAAACTCAAAAAGAAACAGATACTTGTGGATCCTGCCCCATGTTGACTTTGAAAACCACAATTTAGCATTATTTACATTGTGTTGTTTTTATTTATTTTGTTAAACATTTCTCAATTATATTTGATCTGGTTCAGGTTTGATTGGTACTCTTTGGCTCTCTTCTTACCTCTTATTGATCTTTGTCTCTGCTTTTTGCTTGTGTTCTTTCTGATCTTTTAGGTTGGGTATTTCCCACATGTCTATCCTTAACCACCTTTTTTCTTTGTAATTTCCCCGGATAGTCTTTTACTCACAGAGCATCAACTATTGCTTCTGTTTGAATGACTAAAATCTTACTGCCCCTTCTCTTCAGTTGTTAACTAAAATTCCCAATTTACATTCATCCCATATAGTCATCTGTTGTCAAATCTTGTCATTTTTACCTTCACAATATGACCTTCTCTCTGCTCCCACAGCCACCTCTAGGTCAGTCCTTTTATCACCTCTTGTCTGGGACTATTACAGTAACTTTTTATTCAGTCTCATTGCTTTAAGTCTCCTCTAACTGCAATCTGGCACCCACTCAACTACCAGCCCCTTACTCAATAAATTCCATTGGCTTCTATGAGCTCCAAGTTAAACAACAAGCCTGCTAGCATTTATTAAGCGCTTTATTTACTATGTGCCAAGCATTCTGCTAAGTGCCAGGGATACAAAGAAAGGGAAAGAAGAAATAAGCATTTATATAGTGCCTACTATGTTCCAGGCACTATGCTAAGCACTTTTAAAAAATATTACCTCATTTGATCTTCACTACAACCCTGGGAGGTAGGTGCTGTTATGCCCATTTTATAGTTAACAAAACTGAGGGAAACAGTTTACCCAGGCTCATACTGCTAAGTAAGTGTCTGAGACTGAATTTGAACTCAGGTCTTCCTGATTGGAGTGAGCACACAGTGCTCATGTGTGTATGTATTACATATGTGTATATGTATTCATACACATAATTTAAATTGGAGCTATCTTGTGTACTTATTTTTGCATACACACATACTATAAATTGGAGATATTTTCAAAGGAAAGGCACTAAGGGGCAGCTGGGTAGCTCAGTGGAGTGAGAGTCAGGCCTAGAGACAGGAGGTCCTAGGTTCAAACCCGGCCTCAGCCACTTCCCAGCTGTGTGACCCTGGGCAAGTCACTTGACCTCCATTGCCCACCCTTACCACTCTTCCACCTATGAGACAATACACCAAAGTACAAGGGTTAAAAAAAAAAAAAAAAAAAGGAAAGGCACTAAGATTTAGGAGGACTGGACAAAGGTATGCCTTTAGTTGGGATTTGAAGGAAGCCAAGAGGCAGAGAGGAAAGGAAAGAGTTTTAGGCAGGGAAGTCAGCCAGTCAAAATACCTGGATTCAGACGGAGTATTGTATGTGAGGAACAACAAGCAGGCCACTAATTGGATCAAAGAATATGTGGAGTGGGGGAGTAGAGTGTTGTAAGAAAACTGGAAATGTAGGAAGGAGCTAGGGTTTGAAGAGCTTGAATGTCAAATAGATTTTATATTTGATCTAAGAAATGACAGCTACTGGACTTTATTGAATGGGAAGGGGTTGTGGTGAAATAATCAGACCTCAACATTAAGAAGGTCATTTTGATGGCTGAATGGAGGATCCATTAGAATGAAGAAAAACTTGAAATTGAGAGCCTCTCAGAAGGCTATATCTTATAGTCTATGTGTGAGGAGATGGGGCCCTGTACCAAGGAAGAATCATTATTTGAGGAAAGAAGGAGTGTATAGGATTGATATTGCAAAGGCATAGACAAAAAGACTTGGCTATTGTTTATATGCTGGGATAATGAGAGTGAAGAGTCAAGGATAGCACCTAGGTTTTGACTCAGTGGTGAGGAAGATGGTGGTACCCTTGATAGTAATAGGGGAGTTAGGAAGAAGGGAGTTTCAGAGGAAGATAGCGAGATTAAGTTGTGTGTGAGACATCTAAATCGAGGTATCTTTATAAGTAATTGGAGATGAGAGGACAGGAGACAGGTGAGGCTAGAAAACAGATTGAATTATCAACATTTGGGATGATAATTATATCTTCATGGAAGCCAGTGGAATCAAATATAAAATCCTTTGGCATTGAAAGCATTTCACACCTGACACCTTCCTATCTCTCAGGTCTTATGCTTTATTCCCTTCCATGTACATATGATACAGCTACACAAGTCCACTTACTGTGGGGTCCACATAGCACATCATCTCCCAAACTCTCTGAATTTGAACTGCTGGAGCTCCTATTCACATCTGCCTCCTAGGTTACCTTTAAAGACTTAGCTTTTTTTCCTTCAAGACTTAGCTCAGATTCTACCTTCTGGAGAAGGTCTATGCCAGGCCTATCACTATGCTTACACAAGTCCCTTCACTCTTCAGTTACCCTCCATTTACTGGATATGTCTTGTATATACAGAGCTATTTTTCTGTTGTCTTCCTCATTAGAATGTGAGCTTCTTAAGAGCAAAGACTGGTTTTGCCTTTCTTCATATCCTCAGGGTGTACCACTGTGCCTGGCACATAATCAGTGCTTCATAAATGCTTGTTGACTGATTTCTACACTCAGTTCTCTAACTGCCTACCTACAGAATATTTTAACCTTTAACTCAGCACATCCAAAATTGAGCTTAATATATTTTGCCTTAAGCTTCTTCCTTATTCTGACTTCATACTTTCTGTCAATAGTAATATCACTTGCTTTCCATTTTTGATGCCCTGGCATTTATTTGGTTCTTCTTTGTCCTTTATTTCCCATAGTTAGCCAATTTCCAAGCCCTGTTGATTCTGTCCTTCAGAATCTCTTATACTTGTTCCTTTCTCCCATTCTATTATAGGTAATTACTACCACTTGCTTGAGCTATTGCCGTTACCTCCACTCTCATATCTATCATACCATCACTAGATTCATCTTCCTTATTTATCTGGTTACAACTCTCCTCTACCCAAGCAGACTTAAGAAAAGTAAAACTTGATATTTGAAACCTTCAACGATATGGTACCATTTCTCTTATTCCACATATGTATATACATGGAAATGGTATGCTCAATACTTTTTTGCGATTGCTTATATTGTTTCTTTGCCTGGAATGCCCTTCGCTTGTTTTTTAATTCCTATCCATTTTGGATACTGCTTCTATCTCCTCCTTCTCCTACCTAGGTATTTTTTTTGACCTACAGTTGTACTTTAACCCTTTCTTGTAGACTTGTCGTGTATTAATTTGTATTATATTTCTCCAACTTGGCTAAAAACTTCATGAGATCAACTTTTTATTTTAGCCCCTCGCACAGTGTTCTTCACACAGTAGGTTCTGTGTAAATGTTTGATTTGAAGTCAAATCTCTAGATGCAAAGTTCATTGACCTTTTTATATAAACTCACTTGTGTTGATTTATTCTTCATCTGCTTCAATATTCAGTCCCTTAAAATTGAGTAATAGAGATGATTTTGTCTATTACTCCAGTTTGGTTTTTGTTTGTTGAATAAGGTAGTTACTTAAATAGACTTAGGATTTGTCCTTTTGAATGGAATGTGAAGGAAATTTTAGGCTTCACATACTAATCTAAGATACATCTCAATCTTTCATTTTTCAGAAAGATTACATGGAGAACAAAGTTGTTGTAGAATTAAAGGATGTACCATCTCCTCTTCATGCTGGCACTAAACTTTTCCCAGCAGCCCCAATTCCAGATATTCATCCTCTTCAGCAACCTTCTGGTCCTAAAGTAAGCTGCTGTGCTCATTGCTCTAATGACCCTTCAACTCCTCCGATGCACTTTGGTGGTGGCAACGGCTCTGGTGGCAGAGGTACTGGGGGCTTGATTCACGCTGGCTCACTATTAGACTCACCAAGCACTGGGACAATCACTTGTCAAGTAGGGTCAGGGTTTGCTTTTCAGTCTGCATCTTCACTGAAGAATGCTCCAGCTAGAAATAATTTGGCAGGCATTGCAAGTGACTTTTCCAGCATGTGTATAGAAAGTAACTTCTCTTCCTGTAAACACCTGCCCTGTTGTGGAAAACTCCATTTCCAATCATGTCATGGTAATGTGCGCAAACTGCATCAGTTCCCAGCTCTTCCGAGCTGTACCTCCTCTGGCTATTTCCCCTGTTCTGATTTCACAAGTGGGGCTCCTGGGCATTTGGAAGAGCACATTTCACAGTCGGAGCTCACATCCCACATGTGCACCAACCCTTTGCATCTAAATGTGGCACCATCGGTTTGTTTAAAGGGCTCTCATTACTGCGAAGACTGTTTAAGCAAGGTTTGTATATGTTTATTTTATTTTTCTATGGTACATAAACACAGTTGGGGCTTTATAAATGGGAATTTCTAAGAGGTCTTACATTATTGATGTAAGATTGTACTTTTGATGAGATTTTATTTTTAATTTAGAATACAATTTTATTAATAAGTATAACTTTTGCTGATCCTGGAGGAAGGTATGAAATCAAATCAACAGTAAGAATTAGGTCTGACATTGAAGGTAAAAGAAAAGGAGTACTAAAACAAAAATATAGTTATGTAGAAATAGAACTTGGACTGAGCCAGATAATTCATGCTTCCTAGACCTTGTTGTTTTATTTTTATCTGGACCTATAATTTCATTGTTGTGGGAAAGCTTATTTGTAAGCTCTCCACTGATACAGATCAATAATTTGTATTTAATTATAGTCTTTAAAAGTTACTTGGGGCACTGAGAGTTGGCAACTTGCCAATGGTACCACAACTAGTGTATATCATAGGTAGGACTTAAACCTGTGTCTTTTTTACATCATGCTGCCTCTCAGAGTTTCTTAAATTACAGCAAATTAATTTACCATTGCTTATTTATGTTACATGAACCTACAAAATCAAATTAATTTTCAGTTTTCCTTTTGACTTCGAATAAAGACTAATAAAGAATATTATACCCTTGTGATATAAATTAATTTAAAAGATTTGATTTTGCAGACTCAGTCATATAATATAGTTCAGAATTTAGTTGAGTATTGCACATTTACAGCAAAATTGGGAATTCACTTGACTAATATGTATGACTGCATTCATATAAAAAATTTTAATACTTGTAAAGCACAAGATTTATTGTTGTTGTTTAGTCTTTTCAGTAGTGGCTGATTCTTCATGACCCCATTTGAGGGCTTTCTAGATACTGGAATGGTTGGCCATTTCCTTCTCTAGTTTATTTTATAGATGAGAAAACTGGGGCAAACACATTAAGCAACTTGGCCAGAGTCACACAACTAGTAAATGTTGGAAGCTGGATTTGAAGTCAGGCCTTCCTGACTCCAGACTCAGCATTCTGTCCATTATGTCACCTAGCTGTCCAATGCACATGATATGTATATAAAGAAATAGTTTGTAGAAGTTGTGGGCCTCAGAACATGGAGTTTCAAACACTGAATCTCTGGCCATTCTTTGCATGGTCATATTTTGTGACAGATAGAAGGGATAACTACCTGGGCTTAGTTTCTGAGTTTAATGACTACATTTTCCAAGAAATAAAACTGAAAATTTTAATAGAGGAATGGAAAAGTTTTTAGGATATTCATTACATGCTTTTTGGGTATTGAGTATGATCATAAAGTCTAAAATAATGTGATTGAAAAACTTGTTTTTAACAGCCGGCAAGAAATAGTATAATTGATGCTGCTAAAGTCTGGCCAAATATTCCACCTCCAAATACTCAAACTGCATCGATCTCTATCCCTTTGTGTAATGGCTGTGGAACCAAAGGAACAGGGAATGAGACAGCTTTGCTACTTGCAAATAGTCTTAGCAAAACAGCATCAAAATATGGTAAATGCTATTTAAGTCCACATTTTATGCTAGTTTTATTTTGAATATAAAATGTTAATATCACAAATATATTTCATTATTGTTAATTTGGGGGGCAGTGCTAAAGCCCTCTGTTTCCTTCTTTCTAGACAAAACCAAAAAAAACCCAAAAAAGAAAAGAGAAGAAAAACATTCTAAAACCCATTAAATCAATAGGTTTTTATGCTATCTTAAATTGAGACTCTTGCTAGGAGAATTAGATTTGGAAGAGACTACCTTGTTACTATCAAGTTAGGATTACAATTGTTGATTCTTGTTACTGAGTCCATCATCTTTGTCTAAAGGAAAAAAGAATTTTAGTCATGGAGATTCAGAAAAGTATTTAAGAATCCCTACTGTATGTTGAGTTAACAGCTATTTCACAGAGGTACTGTTCAATATTATGTCTTATTTTTTTTAATGATATTAAATCAGGTGTTAATGCACTGCTAAATATTAAAGCACTTTGTAACTGCTCAATCTTTTTTACATTTTCTGGTACTTTTTTTACTTTTTCTTTTACTTTCATAGCTGCAACAGTCTATCATATGTATATTGGTTTCAGAGAAATATGACTGGTCAGAAAATGAGTCAGATTTATAAATTGACTTGCTTTATGTATTTTACAAGATCATGCCAGCTTTAGGTTTGTTTGTTTTTCCTTGTAAATAGAGATGGCCTTTCAGATGGTAAATATGGTATTTTTATCCCATAGTAATGGCTTCCCCTTGAGGGAACATGATGTATAATCAAGTGTTTCTTTTCTATCAAGTATAATTAGCTGGAAAAAATAGTAGGAATCATACTTGATTTTATTTTCACCAATTTTTATTTTTCCATAATTACAATTGAAAATGTTAAAATTTTTAAAGGGTCATCAGAAGTTGCAATAGCAGGACAGGTGCTAGAAAACTTACCCCCCATTGGAGTTTTTTGGGACATTGAAAACTGCTCTGTTCCTTCTGGCCGGTCAGCTGTGACTGTTGTACAACGAATTCGTGAAAAGTTTTTTAAAGGCCACAGAGAAGCAGAATTCATCTGTGTCTGTGACATCAGTAAAGAAAACAAAGAAGTTATTCAGGAGCTGAATAATTGCCAGGTAAAATAAAATACTGTTATGGTATATAACTTGAATTTTTTTCAAATTATAATGTTGAATAATAATTCTTTCATATTTTTATTGGTTGTATTCTATTGACTGATAAGGATCACAGAAAATTATCTACCTTCCTGTATTATTTTTATCCATCTAGATAATATAATAATAATACTTAAATACAATTGTATCTAACCAATTTTACATAATTATATTTGTTTTATATTATTATTTGAATATTATTAATTTTTCATGTGTTTATTTCCCCAATTAGTTACTTTCCTGATGAAAAGGAAAGTCTTTGATGTCATTATTTATGCCCTCTAGTCTCTTGCACAGTAGATAACAAATATTTGTTGATAGATGGAGATATTTTTAGACAGGTTGTGTTGGATTCTGATAGTATACTGGACTTGGAAGACTTGCTTTGTTACCTCCTAGCTATGTGATTAGACAAAAGTCTTTAAATGGAGATAATAATAGTGGTATCAACCATATAGATTTGTCATGAGGCTCAATTAAAATGAGGTACTTACATGTTTTGCAAACTTTAAAGTATTCAATAAATATTGCTATTGTTAATATTACTTTGGGAGCTTTAGGTGAATATTCACAGAATCAAATCTAAAATGGTGTTCCACACAATTTAAAAATATATTAGCAATTATTTCAGCTAGTCAAGTACCTGATAGTCAGCTCTTCAAGCTATTTATTATGGTTGGTTTTTTTCAAGGTGTTATAGTTTTGTGCTAGTTAATAGCCGCATTCCCTTATGAAAAAATTGATGTGCTGTTATTGAGGTGCTAGGTTCTTTTTAATAATAGAAGCATTATAATTATTAGGTTATCTAAAATTACATATTTCTATTAAACATCTACTGAAATTTCCTACTTGTATATTTTATGTGATTGGACAACCTCTGGAAATAGAGAATTTTCTGATAAGAGTACATTTATATACCTCACCATTGCTATTTTTTGCATGTTAGAGTTGAAGTTGGGGGAATTAAGTAGAGAGACTGCTTTATATGAGCCTTATAACTCTTATGGGGAAACTTTTATACGTAACTTAAATATTACTAGGTTTAGAGAAAGGAGAGAAGGAGGACTGACTGGACAGGGATAATAAACTGGGGAAACACAAACCCCACCAAAGAACAAGGAATGGGAGATTATGGATTGGCAGTTGATACCAATTGCCACCACAGATACGCCTAGCCTGGGAGTCTGTGAAACTAACAAGTGAGTAGATTGGGACCAATGATTTATAAAGACAGGTTTAATACTGACTATAGGGTTAGAAATGATGGAAAAGGTCATACTTAACCTAAAACACTAAGGATCAAACTCAAAATTAAAAGTTGAAGATCTGGGAAATCCCTACACTACTCTAAATAGGCAGCTGAGACACAAGGGACAAATGGGATCTCACAGATGTGATCAGATGGTCTTGATCTGATGTAGTCCAAGTATACTCCAAGAGCACAGGAACCAGCTGAATAACTCTTCAGAGGAAATCAGGGAGATTGGCTTTGCTTGTCCACCAAGCAAGTCAGAAATCTCAGCCTCTACTCCTTGATCCTGACAGTTGTAAGGTCCTAGGTGTTGCTTTGAGATACCCAAAATCCACAGGTCTCTCAGGTCAGTGGCTTCTCAAAACCCTTCAAAAAACCCAATTGCCTTTTGAGAGAGTCCACTGTAATCCAGTTGGAATCTCAGCTCCTGCCTGTCTCTCTAAGCTTCCAAAATGCTTCAAACCTATTTCCCTCTTACATAACTTAAATAAAAATACAAAATTTCAGGAGTTTGTACATTCCCATCCTTCCTTTTTGTTCTTCAACGGTCACCTCTTTGTCAAAATTTCTTAGTTAGGTTATTAACTTACAAATATAATCTACAGATTTTATTTTTAACTCTAGTTTAAAATCTTTACCATTATCCACATATTTTAATCAAAGATGCTTAATTTCCCTCTGTCCATCTTCTGGTATAAGAATTAAAACAGTGAAGTGAAAAAAAAAATGATCAAAGAAAGGAGAAATTAGTAGTAAAATATCTAGATAATCCATAAATTTTATAAAATAAGCCCAACTAATTGAAAGCGGACTATTTACATTCTTCCTTGTTAAAATGGCAGTTAAAGAATAGTATGAATTTTCTCTCTTAAGGAAGATATTTACAAGGTGATGTGCAAGTATAAGAGCTCTTAATCTTCACTTTGTTGTTTTTATGATACATGTAGGTGACAGTTGCACATATCAATGCTACTGCAAAAAATGCTGCTGATGATAAACTCAGACAGAGTCTTAGAAGATTTGCAGATACTCATACTGCACCAGCCACTGTGGTTCTTGTATCTAGTAAGTTTGTGTTAACATATTTGCTAGCTTAATTTAAATTTACTGTGTGGTAATGGTTATAGATTACTTTGGAATCTAAAAACTTGTAAAATAAAATGTGCCCTTTAAAGGAATACATAACAAATGCTGATGCTTATTAAATTGGAACCTCATTATGGCAGAAAAATACTGTCTTTTTCAGGAATTCTTAACCTAGGGTCTGTGAACTTGAGTTTTTAATATTTTGATAATTATATTTCAATGCAATTTGATTTCCTAATGCTATGTTTTTTGTGCATTTAAAAACATTATTCTGAGAACGGGTCCATACACTTCACCAGATTACCCAAAGGAGTCCATTTCCCTAAAAAATTAAGATGCTTTAGTTTAGATATTTTAATTCATTTCTTTTCTCCTTTTCAGTAAGTATATCTGTATATATCTATATCTATCTATCTATCTATCTATCCACACACACACACACCTCAATATCTTATCTGGTTTATTATTATCACATTGTTAGTTTTGATTCTGAATCTCATATTATTCAGAATGCCAAGTTTTCTAAATCTGTGTTCCCCAGAAGAATTGCTTACTATATATCTAATGGAATTATCTAGCTTTGTAAATGAGTTTTTGGTTTATAATTTTATTGTTATACATATTACGATATGAGAGATGAAGTCTAAGGTTTGAGGATATGTATGTTGAAATTTTCTACTTTATAGTATTGAATCTAATATGTTTTAAAATGCCAAATACAGTGTAGGTTAAAGGATGAGGAGTTATTTTGTGTTGCTTTGTTGCAAAATTCAAAATTATAACAAGTTTCTGTCTATACTTCTATGCTTTAAAGAAGGTGTAGATTTTGGAAGAAAGTTCACATTTATTTGTATAGCTAGTGCTTTTTCCTCAATGATTGTTAGAAGTGTTTACCACATTTTCTAATATTAAGAGGGAAACACTTTTCTCTTTCAGCTGATGTCAATTTTGCATTGGAACTTAGTGACTTGAGGCACCGACATGGTTTCCATATTATTTTGGTACATAAAAACCAGGCCTCTGAAGCACTGTTGCATCATGCTCATGAGCTTATCAGATTTGAAGAGTTCATTTCAGACTTGCCCCCAAGGTTACCACTAAAAATGCCAGTAAGTAGTTGTGTGTTTATTGTGGGGTTTTAAGAATATTTTAATTATGTTACAATATTAAATGAGAGAGACTTATCAAACTTGGGTTTGGAAATTATTTTATTTTCACATAGGACCTTAAGTTCTTTAAGCTACACTTTTAATGTTCCTTTGCTCATTTACCTATCAAATCATTTCCCAAGAAAAGGTAGAGAGCAGTCCAAATTTTGTGCCCTTTATCACAATTTTTAAAGCATCTTTCAAATTGTCCTTATTGGGATTTTTTTTTTTGCCTTTTGCTTTTCCTTCATATATTGCCTAATGTTGTCTTATTTCCTTCTAATTCTTTCATGACTTCTTTTTCTTCACAAATAAATGGCTTTTGAAAGCATATTTATTTTAGATGTGTTCTTGTTTATTTCTGAATTGGAAGTAAACTGCATTCTGTATTTACATGCATATTTATGGCAGTTTTAGTCTCGATGTTTTGCTTTTTTATTTAACTTAAAGCAAAGTCTGAGTACTGATAGGTAATGGAACATTATTTCTTGTCATATTTTTTTTCTAGCTAAAATTGTTAATATCAGTTTCACATTTTTCTTTTTATCTACTTCGAAGACTTTCCTTTCAGAGGATTTAATCATTTTAAACATGTTACTCTAGCTCAGGGTTCTTAATATTGGGTCTGTGAAATTTTTAAAAAATATTTTGATAACTATTTCAATAAAACTAGTTTCCTTGGTAATCACGCGTATTTTGTTTTATATGTTTAAAAACATTATTGTGAGAAGGTGTCAGTGACACACAAAAAATTTTAATAACCCCAGGTTTCTCTAGCCTGATTCCTAGGTAAGAATGTTACTTCTGTATATTGTTGATCTGAACCTCTCAAAGGAGTTTATCATATGATAATTTACTAAGGAAAATGTTAAGGAAGATCTTTATTTGATTGCTCACAGTCTTTCTGTCGTTATATACCATCTCTTCTAATCCATACCATAAAGAAATTCCCTCCAACATTTCCCATCAATTGGATCACTTAATCTTTGCTTAAATATTTCTAGTGAAGGGGAATTCACTACTTCCTGGCACACCATTCAATTTTTCAATAACTATAATAGTTAGGATGTTTTTCCTTATACTAAGCCTACAGACATTTCTTTGATCATATAATTCGATGGGGATATGATCAGGGATATAGACTCTAAGTGACCACTATTGCAAATATTAATAATGTGGAAATAGGTCTTGATCAATGATACACGTAAAACCCAGTTGAGTTGCTCGTTGACTACGGGAGTGGGGAGTGAGAGAATATGAATCATGTAACCATGGGAAAATATTCTAAATTAATTAAATAAAATTTTTTTGGAGATGAAAATAAATAAATTCCACTCCTTGCTAAACAGGACAGTTCTTCCCT
Source organism: Gracilinanus agilis (assembly GCF_016433145.1). Taxonomy (NCBI): domain Eukaryota; kingdom Metazoa; phylum Chordata; class Mammalia; order Didelphimorphia; family Didelphidae; genus Gracilinanus; species Gracilinanus agilis. The sequence goes on along the minus strand of NC_058130.1, from coordinate 184,632,011 downwards.
ATGACAACCCTATAAATAATTCAAGATAATTATTATGTCCTCTTGAAGTTATCTGTTCTCCAAGCTAAGAATCTTTTGCATTTTTTAATTGGTCTCTTGTAAGGCATGTTCTTCAGCTCCTAAACTATCTTTATTGCTGTCCTCTAGCAGCTTGAAATATCCTTAAAATGTCTTTACTAGAACTGAACAAATAATAAACTGAACAGATATTTGTTCTGATCAGTGTGCTTCATTCTGGACATTATGTCTCTTATTAAATTATAAGATTCTATTAGCTTTTTTCAACAACCTTGTCTTACTCATGGAGATAATGATCAACTAAAATTTCTAGATAAAAAAAATGTTTTATAGCCATGTCTCTTTCATCTCATTCTTGCAAAATTTATTTTTTTTACTTTATATTTATTTCAAAAATTTCATCTTATTAATTTGGAATAATGATGTAGCATTTCAAGATCTTTTTGGATCCTGACTTTAATGTGTTTAGGATAGCTAATGTGTTAGCTGTCCTTCCCAACTTCGTGTCATCTGAAAATTTTGATGAGTTTGCTCTGACTGCCTTTAAGTTTTTGATAAAATTGCTCAGTAGCATAGAACCTGAGCTCTAAACTTGGAACAATGTCCTGGAGGCTTTCTCTCTAACTTAACATCAATGATGATGTTAATGATTATTCTCTGTTTTTATTCTTTGGTTTCTAGTCATTCAACCAGTTCCTATTCTACCAAATTGTCTAGGCAAGTGATGAGCAAACTTTTTAAAGAGGGGGCCAAAGGAAAGGAAATGCTCATCTGTCAGTCTGTTTCTAAGGCAACTCTTTTGAAGTTTCATTGTATTGTATCCATCAGATTAGGAATAATGTCTTGCTGTCGCCAGATAGAACATTTCAGGGGGCCGCATCTGGCCCATCACTGGTCTAGGCCATATCTCTCCAACCTGTCTACAGTGCTAATCTAAGTGAGAGACTTTGTGAAATTCCAGTTTAGTTATTATACATTCTGTTTTTCCTTTGAGAGAGAGAGAGTTCTTCAGAAATCTCCTACTATGTTTAAGGAGATAGGCCTTTTTTTAGAAGAATCATATCACAGTAAAAACTGTTGGCAAGGGGGTATTGTGCCATCTCTCTTTCTCATTCCCTTTCATTATCAGTTATGGTTTGAAGACCATCCATTTTGTTTCTAAATGGTTGTAATTAGATTGATGAAACTTAATCTTCTATCTTTTGCAGCAGTGCCACACTTTGCTCTATGTTTATAACCTTCCAACAAATAGAGATGGCAAAAGTGTGAGCAACCGCCTTAGACGCCTATCAGACAACTGTGGTGGCAAAGTGCTCAGCCTTTCCGGAAGTAGTGCCATTCTGCGCTTCTTGAACCAAGAAAGTGCAGAACGTGCCCAGAAGCGAATGGAAAATGAAGATGTTTTTGGCAATAGAATTATTGTGTCATTTACTCCCAAAAATAAGGAACTTAATGAGATAAAGAGTTCAAACACTGTTCCTGACAAAGCAAAATCCCCCAAAAAGGTCAACAAGAATCCAAAGTTGTGCCTAGTCAAAGATGGAAGTGAACAATCTCCCAGTGCCAAAGTCATGCCTGGAAAAGGGTTACAGGCAAATCTTGGATCTGCTGCAAAAAATACTAACATTAAAAGTTTACAGGTAATTTTGACAGCTTGATATTTAGTGTTTCTGTTTGTGTGGGTCATCTTTGACTTCAGTTCTGTATAACATTGATAGACTCATTAGTTATAGATTGTATTCTGTATCTTAGATCTGGTGCTAGACACATTTTAAGCAATATTATCTTTGTATTTTTTTAAGGAATTGTGCCGAATTGAATCGAATACAAATAATAAAAACAGTGAACACCACCAGCCAGATCAGCTAAGAAGGGATACACCTTCTCCACAAAATAATTTTCGTGCTGCAAGTGCTGAAACTCTGACAGCTAAAACTGCAGGAACAGCAGAATCTGTTTATAAAAGCTGTCAAAAGTACGTGAAGTTATTTTATTTTTTAAAACCTGAATTAGTTTATTATGGCACAGAGTAACTTTTCTCCTCTATTCTTTTTTTTTTTTTTTTTTTTTTTTTGAATTAGGAAAGAGAACCCTAGTAACCGAAGTATTACCAGTTCACCTATTGAGAAAAAAGATAAAGAGGAGGTTATGTTCCAAGTCAGTTATCCATCTGCTTTTAGCAAGTTGACTACATCAAGGCAACTCAGTCCTTTGCTTGTATCACAGAATTGGTCTTCTAGGTAAAAACCAGCTTTACATATGATGTCCAGATTTTTTATGGGGATTTTTTTATTTGAAAATTCAGAGCAAGGGAAAATTATAGGAAATGTGTTCATCTACTTTTGGTTGAAAGTACGCTATTATCATGTATACATTAGATCTCTGATAATTTTCTATAATTACTCTTCATTAGTGGTCCTCAGCCTATGGAGAACCTTTAAGGAGTTGATAATGGTATTATGGAATGGAAACAGCACAATTGTGCTCTGCTCTCCACTGATGATTTTGGCTAATGACTGAGAGGGAGGAATTTAGCTAAGATTTCTGGTCAGGAAAAGAAGAATATGACTATAGCTGAGAAATCTGCCATGAGTTTACAATCAGTTTTTGTGGACTTACTGAAGAGACCTGACCTAGAGTTAATTTAACTGCTGGTCATATTAATTCAATAATTATTAGTCAGAATAGCTTGTTATTTAAGATTTCAAAGACTCATAACAGCTGTATATATTTTCAAATTTTTATTATAAATTTACTTAGAGAGGCTTTATGGTGTTGTGGATAGAAAGCTGACATTGGAGCCAGGGAGACCTGGATTCAAGTCCTATCTCTGACACACTAACTCTATGTTTCTGGGTAAGTTATTTACCCTCTCATATTCTAAGCATGTTTTTAAGATTATAGGCTACATTGGTACAGGGAGTTTCCTCATCTGGGAGTCCTGTATATCAATGAAATCACAGATATAGACCCTATTTTAAGTTATCAATCAAGCATGCAAAATAAGAAATAAAAGTATACATTAAACTCATAATTAATAGTTTGTCAAAGTAGAGTCAAACAAAAAGTGTATTTGTTCTCTGTCCTCTGAATTTGAAGATCCGCTAATTTTGCCCTTTTTTTTGTCATCATACTTAGTTTTGTTAAGTTTTCTAATTTTAGAACAAGTAGTCTTTGGGAGTCTTATGAGAGGCCATGAAGCAATGTTATCACAAGAATCCAAATGAGTACATTTCTTTGATTTTTTTTTTTAAGTTCACAAAGGATAATTGTAGAAAGAATCTAGAGACCTCCTAGAATCCATGAAATAGGCTTAAGATTTTTTTTCCTACAGGAAGTAGATGTGATAAAACAGATGCAGAGAGACTTGAAAAAAGAATAAGAAGAAAATAAATTAAGTTCTGGTGTTTAGTTGGAATTTTTATATGCCAGGTTTTAGGGAAAATCTCCTTTATTAGCATATATAAGATTTAAGATTAAAAAAAAATCTTTTCCTTAGCAATTTTTGGAGTAGTGAGCGATATTTTTATTTTTTGGGGGATTGAGGAAACATTCTGAAAGGTTAACATTATAGCACAACTAGTAAATATCTAAAATGAGATTTTAACACTCCCTGACTCTTAAGATCAATACCTTACCTACAGTGTCACAAAATTTCTTAAAGCTAAGAATATTTAAGATATTTAACAATTTAAATTGGAAGTCAACATATAGTACCCAGTTGTTATTTTGGAAATAAGAAAATTATCTGTGCATAGCATATGCATAGGATGTTTAAACAAAAAAAGAAATTTGTTTTCTGAAAATTTTTTAAAAGCATTGGTGTAATATTTTAATATACTTTTATTTTAAGCAGGAGTGTATCTCCAAATCTTTTGAACAGAGCATCCCCACTTACTTGCAGCATTACAAATCCTAGCAGCACAGACTGCCCTGACCCATTTGCAAATGGTGCTGATATTCAGATTAGTAATATTGACTACAGACTGTCTCGGAAGGAATTACAGCAAGTTATGCAAGAAGCTTTCTCTAGGCATGGCAAGGTAATCATTCCATTTTTCTTAATGTTATTTTTGTGTTTTTGCCTTGTTTAGCTTTTTATCTCCTTTGCCAAAAGAGTTTTAAGTGGTTTAGTATAATAAACACTAATCGTATAATAGTTGAGGGTAGTTATAGGTTCATGGTTTAGGGTAGCCTAATTCAACACATAAGGTTATTCTCAATGTATAAAGCATTAAACTGTTATGATATATTAAAAAATGGAAATTGAACTCAATGACTTTTGCTAATGCTCTTCTTCAAACTACAGAAAACGAAACTATAGAAACAGTATTCTTCACCCTCTCTGAGGGGGTAAGTCAGGAGCCCTTAGCATGATCATGGAGGCTGGGTTAAATGACACTTTAAATATAAATGGATGATACTTTTTAATATTTTTTTTTTATCCTGGGACTCCATTCTAGGAGCATAGGGCCACAACCAGTAGGCAATGGGTCGCTCAGGGTCGCCCAGCTGGGAAGTGTCTGAGCCCGGATTTGAACCTAGGACCTTTCGTCTCTAGGCCTGGCTCTCAATCCACTGAGCTAGCCCAGCTGCCCCTACTTTAGGTTGCAGTTTCTTTAGCAGATGTAGTTTTTACAGGGTGGGGTTGCTAGCCCCACGCCCAACCCTCCTCCTTTTTCATCCGGGCTAGGGACCGTCCTTAGCCCAGGAGTGGTAAGGATGGGCGATAGGGGTCAAGTGACTTGCCCAAGGTCACACAGCTGGAAGTGTCCGAGGCCGGACTTGAACCTAGGACTTCCAGTCTCTAGGCCTGGCTCTCAATCCACTGAGCCACCCAGCTGCCCCACTTTTTAATATACTAACTGCTAAATCAGGCTTTCCTTAGAATTGTTATAATTAGTTTTTATGAGTATGTTGATCCATCTTAGTTGTCCTTTTTTTAGATTCAGCTTGCTAACAATATACCAATTATTGTTTTTGATCTATATCTTCCTAGTATGTTGGAATAGTCAGGGGAAAACTCCATGAATGTTTATATTCAGAGTTTGGTACCATGTGACTTTGACTTGGGTCTCAGAATTTCACCTTAATTACAGGACAAAAAAGGTTCAAAATAGGACTCATTTTTAAAGGTTTGCTGTGTTAGAATTCTTTAACAGAAGACTTATAAAGTTTTGCTTTTTGCTATTTTAGGTAAAGAGCATAGAGCTCAGTCCTCATACAGATTATCAGCTAAAAGCTATCATTCAGATGGAAAACTTGCAGGAAGCAATCAGTGCAGTGAATAGTCTTCACAGATATAAAATTGGCAGCAAAAGAATCCAAGTCTGTTTAGCCACCGGAACTGCTAATAAATCACTGTCTTTGCTAAGGTAAAAAAAAAAAAGTCCTATTATAAGAGAATAAGTTTTGACCTATAAAATGAACATATCAGCATTATCATAACTAGTGTTCTAGTGTTTATATAATGCTTTATGATTTAGAAAGCACTTTACACAGGTTACCTCACAGCATTCTGTGAAGCAGATGCTATTACTATCTGTATTTTTGCATCAGGAAATTGAGGCTGAGAATGGCTATGTCATTTGCCCAGGTTCATTCAGCTAGTTAGTGACAGGCTGGATTTGAACTATTAAGTTTTCTAGTGCTCTATCCTTTAGCTTCTTTACATATCTGGAAAAACTTGGTTACTTACAAATTGATGCATTTGGAAATGAGATTTCTCCATCCTTGTTCATGTTTATAATTCCAACATCATTCATTTTAAGGAATACAGCTTAACCATGGTGAGCACTCAGTAATAAAATAAATCATCTTCATATTACATGCTAAGTGATAGGAAATTAAATCAGACTTTAAAAGCAAAACAAAAAGGCTTGAAAAATCTTTACTTTCAAACCAGTAAAGACAGTGAAATTATCCATGTGGTATCCCTCTCTCATATATTAGGTGTAGGTTCTCTGTAACTCTCATTTGTCTTTCATATTCTATCTTTTAAGTTCATATTATTATAGAGAAGATTAGTTGTTACAGTTCTAATTTTAGCAGAATTACCAATTTGAATTTTTTAATAATAGGAGCATTTTCTTTCACTTTATCTATATCATGCCCTCTGTGGATATATTCCAGTTCTGCCTTGAGCCCTCTTTTCTTGTTACACTTTCTCTCTTGAGGGCTTCTTCAACTTCTGTCAGTTTAATTATCATATCTGTACAGATAATTCCTAGTTCTACATATCTAGTCCCATTCTCTCTCCTGAGCTCTAGTCTCATGTCACTGACTGCCTCCTAGACATTTCAAACTGGATATCCCGTATATACCACAAATATAGCATGTCTAAAAGAGAACTCATTTTCTTCCCCCCAAAAGCCTCCCTGCCTCAAGTCTACTACTCCATTTGCTACACCACTCTTAGGAAGGGTACCAACAGTTGGGAAATTCAGAGAAATCTTTGTGTTAGAAAAAAAGGTATTTAACTTCTTTCTTAAAGGAAGTGAAGGATAGGTGAGATAGAAGGGAAGAAGGAGTGCATTTCAGACAGTAAAGAGAGAAGGGAAATGGAGTACCATATGTGAGGAACAATGAGAAAGAATTTGGCTAGATTAGAGCCATTTATAATGAGACTGGAAAACAGGGAAGGACTATATTCTAGAAAGTCTTTAAAAACCACACAGGGATTTCTCTCATAGATGCAGTAGTTTACTGCTAGAGTTGATCAAGGAGGAGGTATGACATACATAGACACTTGTGAAAAATCACTTTGCCAGGTCACTCTATGGAGTATAGCTGAGAGGTGAGCGAAGCTCGAGGTTTGGAGACTGCTTCGGTCTTTAGTGATTACAGGTCACATCACTACTTAGCCTCAGTTTCCTAATCTGTAAATAAAGACAGTAGTAGCACCTATTTCCTGGTTGATGTGAGGATCAAATGAGATGACATCTATAAAGTGCTTTGCAAAATTGAAAGCTCTATATAAATGCTAGCTAATACTATTTTTGTTGTTGTGATGATAATGATTTATCCTCTTGATAAGTTCCTTGAGAACAGAGATTTTTTTTTCTTTTCCTTTTTTTTGGTCTTTTTATCCTTAGTGCCTGGCACATAGTAGGTACTTAATAAAAGCTTATTGATTGCTTGATTGGTATAGGATAGTAGATTTGGTTATTATTGGGATCTGTGATTGTATGATCAGTTTGAATAACTAGTTAAATATCTTTTTCTCTAAAAGATAAGTTGCTTAAAACAGGTAATCCTTTTTGTCCTTTTTTTTTGACATATACTAAATAATTTATGACCACACCCTCTATCTATGTATACTTCTAACTATTAATATGATAATAACAGTTTTTCAGAGTTACAAATATCTTTCCATATAGGAATGTACTGACCTTATTGAAGCCCTTAAATTTTTTCTTTCTTATTTATCTTTTTATGCTTTACTTGAATTTTGTATTTGGACATCAAATTTTCTGTTTTTAAGTCTGCTCTTCAGGAATTCCTGGAAATCTTCTATTTTATTAAATGACCATACTTTCCCCTGAAAGAATATAGTCAGGATAGGTGATACTTGGTTGTAAACCTATTCCCTTGCCTTCTGGAATGTCATATTCCACACCCTTCTGGTCCTTCACTGTGGAATATGCCATTTGTGTAATCCTGATTGGGGCTTCATGATATTTGGATTGCTTCTGGCTGCTTGCATGCAGTGTTTTCTCCTTGGCTTGGGAGTGCTTGAACTTGGCTATAATGTTCTTGAGAGTTATCATTTGGGGATTTTTTTGCAGGAGGTGACTGTGGATTCTTTCAGTTTCTATTTTACCCTCTTGTTCAAGAATATCAGGGCAATTTTCTTGGATAATTTCTTGTAACATGATGTCTAGGCTTTTTTTTTTTTTTTTTTTTGGTCATGACTTTCAAGTAGTTCAATTAAATTAAATTGTCTCTCTTGGATTTGTTTTCCAAGTCAGTTGTTTTTTCAGAGATATTTCATATTTTTTTCTTCTTTTGATTTTGTTTTATTGTTTTTTGATATTTCATGAAGTCATTAGCTTCTATTTGTCCCATTCTAATTTTTAGACTGAATTTCTTCCATGATCTTTTGATCCTTCTTTTCCATTTTGTCCATTCTTTTCATGCCAGTCTTTTCTTCTTTGGATTTTTGTGCCTCTTTTTCCAGGTGACTAGTTTTGGTTTTTAAGCTGTAATATTCTTTTTGCATTACTTTCATTTCTTTTTCCCATTTTTCTTTGACCTACCTTATTTGATTTTTGAATTCCTTTTTAAGTTCTTCTAGAGCTTGAAGTCAATTCCTTTTTTTTTTGAAGTTTTGCTTGTGGTTGCTTGAATCTTGCTATCTCTTGTTGGTTCTGTGCTTTGCCGATTGTTCCCCTAGAAATTTTTTAGCATTAAATGTTTCTTTTGCTGTTTGCTCATTTTCTTAGCCTTTTTTTTTTTTTTTTTTTTTTTTTGCCTGTGGACTAGGAATTCTGAAAGCTGCTTGCTGCTTCTGTCTCCTTTGCTGCTGGCTTGCTGGGTTTGGCAGCGTGAGCTATTTTGCCCTGGGGCCAGGTCTATACTGCAGCAGGGCAGGCTTGAAAGGGACTAGTGCTATGGACTACTGGGTTTCACTACAGGCTGGTGCCAGGGCTTGGGGCTTCAAGGGGGAGGGGGAGAATCTGGTGTTGTTCCTGTCCCTGGATCCAGAAGTTAGCCTATGACTAATTGTGGAACCTAGTGCATTAGGTCAGAGGGTGGAGTGAGGGGGTTGACCAGCACTCCTCTGTGTACGGTTTTGCTTCCAGTTCCCTCTTATCCTTTGAAAATTGACTCTCTCTACGTTTCTCTTGCTATTCATTTTTGACTCCTGTTGTTTTGAGATGGTTTTTCAAGATTGGGTTTGGAAGGATTTTCAAAGAGGTTTAGGCTTTCATTGCTACTAAGCTGCCTCCCTTTATTGTCTTAAATTGTTTTTTGTCACTAATAAATCATTTTAAATCATAATCTTCTGAACTGTAGCAATTTTAATTTCCATTAGAGCCAATACATCTATTGAAGTTGTGCCCTTTAGCATTATATATTATATAGTGCTAATGCTGAATGTTATCAGTTTTACTATCTAGTACAATAGGGCATCTTCTGATTGCATTCCATAAAGTTTACAATATGTAACTTCACCTTGTACTTCCAAATTTTTGTTTTAATAAGTCTGGAGAACCTCAGGAGTTCAAATTTATTGTGTGAACAAGTTTACTGATAATTTGCAATCTGTTTACAAAAAATGTTTTGGAACAAGTTGTAGAAAATTGTTTCTAATTGTTTATATTTGTAGCTCAGAAACAATATCCATTCTTCAAGATGCTCCTGCCTGTTGCTTGCCTCTATTTAAGTTCACAGACGTTTATGAAAAAAAGTAAGTCAACTGAAATTGAGTTTATTGAAGTTGCTTTTTAAAAGGGTTATGTTTTTAGCAAACTCAGTTTTCTATTTCTATGAATTTGATAATAATATAAATACTGTTTATTTTTCTTATCTGTGTCAAGTTACTCAAACTGGTGAATTTTTCTAGATAGTACTGAGAACAATTTTTTTGAACTATGTCCTTAAATTCTGTATTTAACTCCTATCTTTTTTTATTTAGGTTTGGACACAAATTGAACATGTCAGACCTATATAAGTTAACAGACACAATAGCAATCCGTGATCAAGGAAATGGGCGGTTGGTGTGTCTGCTACCTAGTAGCCAGGCCCGACAGAGCCCATTAGGGTCTTCTCAGTCACATGATGGTTCATCAGCTAATTGTAGTCCCATTATATTTGAAGAATTAGAATATCATGAACCTGTCTGCAAGCAGCATTGCTCAAATAAAGATTTCAGGTAAATTAAAAAGGATCTTTTTTTAAAAAGTCATCCTATCATAAATATTTTCTTTCTTTCTTTAGAAATAATTGATAAGTTATATTTGTTAGCTAAAACATAAGTAAGCAACTACTTTTTCTCATTATTTCAGTGAACATGAATTTGATCCAGACTCATATAAGATCCCTTATGTTATACTCTCTCTGAAGACATTTGCACCCCAGGTTCATAGTCTTCTACAAACGCATGAGGGCACTGTCCCGTTACTGAGGTGAATAATTTTGAATATCATTTTTATTTCTCATTTATTTATTTGTTTGTTTGTTTATTTGTTTAGGCCCTTACCTTCCATCTTGGAGTCACTACTGTGTATTGGCTCCAAGGCAGAAGAGTGGTAAGGGTAGGCAATGGGGGTCAAATGACTTGCCCAGGGTCACACAGCTGGGAAGTATCTGAGGCCAGATTTAAATCTAGGATCTCCTGTCTCTAGGCCTGGCTCTTAATCCACTGAGCTACCCAGCTGCCCCCTGGATATAATTTTTAATGTCAAAACCAGAGTAAAATGATTTCTCTCTTCCCCTTTTTACTGAAACTTAGGTGGACGGTCTTTTCTTGCTAGATGCAGTGAAGCTCTGTGTCCTGATCCTTTGACTTGCTTTTTCACTTAACTTAAACTTAACAAAAGAGCTCTAACGTGGAATAAGACTTCCTTGCAGAAAGGGAAAAACATGACCTGAGCAGTTAGAGCAGATCTTATTTCCTTGATGGGGTTTTTATTACTGAGTTCAAGTTCAAATGATGGAGCTCCCCTGTTACTTCTAAATTATAACTGACATTTCTATATTCCTTTATGGTTTGCAGAGAGTTTTATGTATTTGGAAAAGATAGATCTTCAATTCATTTCACTTCTGAGTGGTTCCCTTTATCTTTTGTATGTTTCTTTGTAGTTTCCCAGATTGCTACACTGCAGAGTTCAGTGACCTAGAAGTAGTGCAGGAAAATCAAGGTGGTGTTCCCTTGGAACATCTCATCACCTGTGTTCCTGGAGTAAACATCGTTACTGCACAGAATGGCATAAAAGTAGTTAAGTGGATACATAATAAGCCCCCACCTCCAAATACTGGTATGTCTTTATTTCTTTTACTTAGTCCATTTGAATTCTTGCTAACATATGTGGAGAATACACATATATGTATATATACAAATATGTCAGTTTTAAAGTTATCTGATTTTTTTTATTAACAAACTGAAAATACCATATATGTTTCTCCTTTGCTATTTAAAACTCCACTTTGAAATAGCAGATACTTTGTAGGATTCTTTTAAAAATTTCATCAGAAATTATCTTTGACTTGTGATCTTTGTATATAAAATTTAAGGCAAAAATGCAGGATGAAATACCTATAGGCATAATTGCCTTTTGTAGTATATATTTTAAAAATATTAATAAAATGAAATATAAAATATTCATATTTTTGCCCTGTAACTTGGCTTATTTGAAAAATTAGACAATTTTTTAGACCTGAAGGTTATATTGAAGAACACGTTACTTCTTTGACTTTTATTCAGTAAAGCTCAATTCAATAAATATTAATTATGTACTATGTGCCAGGCATTGTGCTTAGTGCTAGGATTACAGAAAGAGGCCAGACAGTTCCTAGTGAGGACTACTAGCTGGTAGTCAGAACAAGGGATTGTTGAACCCCATCTCATCTACTTCAAGAGAATAATATTCATTCTGTGCTCCTTCTGCATTTTTTTCTAGTCTTTCATCATCCATTGCTCAATTAATTCCATGTTAGGCCATCTTTTCTCATAATTTACCATCCCTAATTTTCTTATTCCTTTTTATCTATTGTAAATTTTGCTCAGCTGTGAAGGAAAATATCTTAGGGCAGTGATGGGCAAACTATGGCCTGAGGGCCAGATGCAGCGCCCTAAAATGTTCTATCCTGCTGGCAGTGCGACATTATTCCTAATCTGACAAATACAATGAGTAGGATACAATACAATGACACTTCAAAAGAGTTGCCTTAGAAACAGACTGACAGATGAGCATTTCCTTTCCTTTGGCCCCTTCTTTATAAAGTTTGCCTATCTCTTATCTTAGGGAAAGGTTTTGCTCCTTTCTGTCTTTTTGTGCTAGTTGTGAATAACCAAAAAAAATTATTCTAATCATGACCAATAAGCATAGAAGTAGTGCTACTGATACTTAGATAGCTAGAAAAAGAAAATCTTTTACTTTGAAGTAAAATTAGATATAACCATTACCATACATTTTTGGCCCTTCATCAAGCCCAGAGAAGTCACTTTCAGAATTTCCACAAAAGCTTCTGTTTCCCTCTTATTCTTTCCTAATCAGACTCCCTTTTTTCCCCCCAAATATTATAGGCATCTACTTAAGAAAGTTGAATTAGAAATAGTTTTTAAAGTTTTTTAAAATTAGTATTATAAAAACATTTTAAATATTTATTGTTGTTGTATTGTACATGAAGCCCATTGATGGTTAAACAAGTTTGTGTAGGTGAATCTGGGAACCTAAAATTGACTATATTTCTATGGAAATCACATTCTGAATTTTAAAATAATCAACATTCAAATGAACTTTTGAAACTTGGTTCTTTCTATTCTGCCATGCTGCCTCTGTGAATGAATGCTAGACTTGGAATCCAGAGACACCTGGGTTTGAATCCTGTCTTCAACTCTTAGAACTTCTCTCAGCATCAGTTGCCTTATCTATAAAATTGGGACGATAATGGGTAATGAAAGTTAAGTGTTTTGCAAACCTTAAAGCACCATTCAAATTTGGGGTTTTTGAAATTTTTTATAACAATTATTGAAGAGAGTAGCACTATTATGAAAAATAGGATTTATTTTTGGTCTGTTTAGATTTGGAAATAAGTACAAAAACATTTGGTAGCCTATAAATACTTTTGGCTGATATATTGCCTTTCTGCTGTACCTAAATTTGGAAGTAAATAAAGCAAAGTTCTTTTCTACTTGATTGACTTAAATTATTAGTTTGTTGTTTTTTTGAAACTCTTATCTTCCATCTTGGAGTCAATACTATGTATTGACTCCCAAGGCAGAAGAGTGGTAAGGACTAGGCAATGGAGGTCAAATGACTTGCCCAGGGTCACACAGCTGGGAAGTGTCTAAGGCCAGATTTGAACCTAGGACCTCCCGTCTCTAGGTCTGGCTCTCAGTCCACTGAGCTGCCCAGCTGCCCCTGTCTTAAATTATTAGTGACTTCAAGCAGTGCCTCTAGTGCTCTAATTATCTATTGAAAATTCTATTTATTTGTTTTTAAATATTCACTTTGTCTCCCATTATAGACCCTTGGCTGCTGCGTTCCAAAAGTCCTGTGGGGAACCCACAGCTTATCCAGTTCAGTAGAGAAGTAATTGACTTACTGAAGAATCAGCCATCTTGTATCATATCTGTTGGCAAATTCATCCCATGCTATCATCATCATTTTGCAAAGCAATGCCGTGTATCAGACTATGGATATTCCAGATTAATGGAACTACTTGAAGCAGTGCCTCATGTATTGCAGGTGAGTGACCCACAGGAAATTTTGTTAGAAGAAATAATTATGTAAGAAACTCAGAAATGAGAGAAATTTTAATTTGTAAAACAAATATATATGGGGGCAGTTGGGTAGCTCAGTGGATTGAAAGTCAGGCCTAGAGACGGGAGGTCCTAGGTTCAAATCCGGCCTCAGACACTTCCCAGCTGTGTGACCCTGGGCAAGTCACTTGACCCCCATTGCCCACCCTTACCACTCTTCCACCAAGGAGCCAATACACAGAAGTTAAGGGTTTAAAAAAAAAGAAAAAAAAACAAATATATATGACATTAAGTTTTATTATTGATAGGTTGCCTTGTGAGTTAGAAGATAAGAAAACTTAGAATTAATTTGAATGTCAGTCTAAAAAGCTTCCTTTAAAAAAATGCTTTACCACTTCAGGTAGGACAGTGTGTTACTGATAAAAGCTAGCTTAAAGACAGAAAATACAAGCTAAAGATAAGAGAACATTGCATGTGAAAGTGTTAGCAGTGACTCTCCACTTGGTGCTGATACAAGCCTCTTTGGATGTGTAATAAAGTATCTTGGTGTTAAGACTGGACTGGATGTTGTATTTCTGAGAACCATTGCAGGCTACTGGAAAGAGCCCTAATTCGGAGACAGAAAACCAGTGATCAAAGCAAGTCCTGTCATTTCACCTTTTTTGACTTCCAATTTCACCCTCTGTTTAATGAAAGAGTTGGACTTGTGATATCTGCAGCCCCTTCAGTTGTAAATCCTATAATTTTTTAAATTTTAGTGGTATCAATATAATCAAATTATTTCATGTTGCCTGGGAATGTTAGCATTTTCTAGAAGACAAGATGAATTTCTTAGGCATGCCAAAAGGATCTTTTTTCTGAATTGATAGAATACTTTACATTGCTAATGATGTAACCCTTTGAAGGTATATGTAACAGCTGTAGGAAGCTGAAGAAGGAACAGTAACACTTAAATCATTTCCCTTGTTTATACAGATCCATTTTATAGCAAGTCTTTCTCTTCAAACTCATAATGAAGAGTGTTATTCTCTGGGGAAAAAGAAAGTGGATAGTTGGTTTTTTGAGGAAATAACATTGGTAAATGAGATTTGTTTGTTGAGTTACTCAGTGCCTTGTAGTTTGCACTCAATTATTTGTTGGGTGTTTTTTTAATGAATGTAATGATTCTAATTCAGAGGATGTTTAATTTTCAGATCCTTGGAATGGGCTCCAAACGATTACTGACTCTAACCCACAGGGCCCAAGTAAAGCGTTTTACCCAAGATTTATTAAAACTTCTCAAATCCCAGGCCAGCAAACAGGTTATTGTGAGAGAATTTTTGCAGGCTTATCATTGGTAAGTTTGTAAAAAAGAGTAAATACTTTTCCCCTAAAGATTTGAAGATTATATAATATTTACATTTTATATTCCCTTGAAAATTAATTTGAACAAATTATTTTATTCATTCTCTTCTCCATTTCCATTTTTAATACATAGGTGTTTCTCAAAAGATTGGGATGTTACCGAATATGGTGTTTGTGAGTTGATTGATATCATATCAGAAATTCCAGATACAACAATCTGTTTGACCCAGCAAGATGATGAAATGGTGATTTGCATCCCCAAAAAAGGTATGTTGGCCTTAGTTTGCTAAAGATTTGACGTTAGTCTATATTTCACCACCCTGGATTTGATCTCATTACCTTTTGCTTCGTGTGACCCCCTTTCCCCCTTTCCCCAGACAGGGGAGGAAGGAAGCGCTCCCATTGGGCTACTGGGCAGAGGGACAAGTGATGAAGAAAATGTCCTCAGATGCTGTGCAGAGGAAGAAGGGAGCAGTCTCCCCTCTGGCATGCTCTGACACATGTGCCATAGGTTTGCCAACATGGCTCTAGACTATTGCAATAACCTTTTTTATTGCTCTCCCTGTTGCAAATCTCTTCCCATTCCAGGCTATCCTCCATTTGGCTATCATAGTAAATATGTATGCAGTTCTAACCTTGTCAGCTTTCTATTCAATAAACTGTAATGGCTCCCTATTATCTTTATTAAGGCATTGGCAGGATTCAAACTGAGTTCCTCTGACATCCTTTTATGCATTAAAGAAAACCTTCATTAAGGAAGTGAAGTGATTAAGTTCAAATCAATCAGTTCTGATTTTTAGAAAACAACCTCTGATAGAATAGTTGGTTGGAAAGGAAGATGAATTTATTTACACAAAGGAATTTTCGATATATTGTGAATTTATTTTATCCATTCTAACATTGTCCTTCATTACCATCTATCATTAAGGCTTTCCTGGGTCTTTTTTTTTCTTTCTTTTCTTGATGTAAGTTCATAGAAGACAAAGATTGTGTCCCAGTATATGGAACCCCAGTACACCATGGACACTAAATATATGTAAGCAGATGAAAAAGTTGTGATATTTGTTTTGTTTTTTTAAAAGAACGAACTCAGGATGAAATAGAAAGGACAAAACAATTCTCCAAAGAAGTTGTTGATTTGTTGCGTCATCAACCCCATTTCCGGATGCCCTTTAACAAATTTATTCCTTCTTATCATCACCACTTTGGCCGTCAGTGTAAACTTGCACACTATGGCTTTACTAAACTACTTGAACTTTTTGAAGCCATTCCTGATGTCTTACAAGTAAGTTCAAAAGAATTTCTAATGTTTAAAATTAAAGTTACTATTATAAAAGTGCAGTTTGTTAGAAGAGTTTCACTTTGAAAACTTATATTACCTTGCATAATAATCATAGAAAAAAGATGAATATTTCAGGTACATATAACTGAAGTTATTTGGTTAAGAGTATGCATATGATTTTAAAATAAAAGTATTTAATTGGTTTTGTTTTAGTATTAATTTTCAGATAACTTCATAGTTAGCTTTCAGATTTGCTTCTTTCATGATTTGTGTATTTTTAAACATGTTTTAAAACTCTTAGGTGTGGGTTGGAGAGTGCTTTAAAACTTTAGTAATTTACCTTTTAAAGTATATAGGGCAGACCTAGACATGGGCGGTCCTAGGTTCAAATCTGGACTCAGACACTTCCCAGCTGTGTGACTCTGGGCAAGTCACTTAGCCCCCATTGCCTACCCTTAACCACTCTTCTGCCTTGGAATCAATACGCAATATTGATTCCAAGACGGAAGGTAAGAGTTTAAAAATAAATAAAATATATAGGATGTTGCTTATGGTTAGCCCAGCACAGAAAGGGAGCCTTTACTGTAGAATTGGGCCAGAGGAAGGATAAGTAGTTGCTTTCTCTTGTTTTGGGGAGTAGAGAGATGAAAAGAAGAAAGGAGTACACTCTGGAAATGTATCGCTGCCACTTCAATACAGTGGCATTTACATTCAAAGGACAGAAACCAGAAAACTTGTTTTATTTGGGTATAGGAGAGAAAATGGCCTTTATTGTTCTTCTATCTGTTTCTATGTGTCTAGGCCTTTTTTTTTTAAGTCCTTACCTTTTGTCTTAGAATTGAGGCTAAATATCAGTTCCAAAGAAGGATGGTAAGGGCTAGACACTTGGGATACAGTCAGTGACTTGCCCAGGATCACACAGCTAGAAAATATCTGAGGTCAGATTTGAACCCAGGACTTTCTGTCTCCTGGTTGACTTTCTATCCACTAAGCTCTCTAGGTGTCTAGATGCCCTTGAGTCTAGGTTTTAACAATATGTAAAGTTCATGACCTCTGAACCAGCTGAATACAACTGTCCCCAGAAAATACTGCTAAGATAAAAATAAAGTTGAACAGTTGTCTGAATGATAGGTTGTCTCCATACACCCATCTAGCACTGTATTGGTTTATTGCATCTTCAGAATTACTAAAAGAACTTTATCTACCTCCATTTAATGAACTTAGTAATGCAAAAATCTGCCAAGTGCTATGTTTACCATGAAAGAGTTGGGGAAACTGAGAAAAACATCTTTAAAAAATAAACCCTTTTAAGCCACTACATTATTGTTGTTGTTTTTTTTTTTTTAAACCCTTAACTTCTTTGAATTGGCTCCTTGGTGGAAGAGTGGTAAGGGTGGGCAATGGGGGTCAAGTGACTTGCCCAGGGTCACACAGCTGGGAAGTGTCTGAGGCCGGATTTGAACCTAGGACCTCCCATCTCTAGGCCTGACTCTCAATCCACTGAGCTACCCAGCTGCCCCCTCAAGCCACTACATTATTGCTAAGATAAACAAAAGTGCTTCCTAGTTAAGAGTATTATACATATGAATGTCTATTATTTGCTTATTAAATTATAACATTTCTTTTCCTTTCTTTTCTTTTTGAAGGTATTAGAATGTGGACAAGAAAAGATCCTTACTTTAACAGAGGTAGAGCGTGTCAAGGCTTTAGCTGCCCAGTTTGTTAAACTTCTTCGGTCTCAGAAAGACAACTGTCTTATGATGACTGATTTACTTACAGAATATGGTAAAACTTTTGGTTATACCCTGCGTCTCCAAGACTATGATGTCAGTTCAGTTCCAGCATTAATGCAAAAACTCTGCCATGTTGTAAAGGTAAACTAGTTTTTCTTTTTGGAATAGATTTTGTAGCAGCCTAATTATGTGTTTCACATTTTTTCAATGCTTTAAAATTTAAATCGACCTCATTTTTCAGTCCCATCAGTCAGTCAACAGGTGCTCATTAGGAGTCTACTGTGTTAAACACTTAGCTGTGGAATTACTCAAAAGAGCTGCTCCAGGGTATTACAACCATATTTCTTGTACCATAACACTTCTACATATTTTGCATAAGCAATAATTTGTAAGTTATTATCAATATGTTTTCAGGCAAAATAATGTAGCTAATTGGCCTTGTTCCCTCCCTCACTGCTGTATTTTCATATCAACATGTTAACCTTTTGAACTGGTGCATTTCCTATCTGAGTATTTTACTCTCAAACTTCCTCTTGGAATTTTGGAAAAAAAATTATCGTCTCATCTGCCTAACTGTTGGTCTAATGTATAGCACTTTACCTCAGGAGAAATCATTCAGGAACATTATCTCTTTATCAGCCGGTCTCACCACAGAAAGTATATCTGCGGTAACGTGACCTAGATGATCTTTTTTTAAAGTTCAAATTCTTTGTCCTTTCTCAGGTCGCTGATACAGAATCTGGCAGGCAGATTCAACTGATAAATAGGAAATCTCTTCGGTCTCTAACTGCCCAGCTGCTGGTGGTGTTAATGTCTTGGGAAGAAGCCTTTTTTCTTTCTGTTGATCAGCTCAAGAGACATTATGAAACTACCTATAGTGCTTTTCTCAACCCTTGTGAATATGGATTCATGACCCTATCTGAACTTTTGAAGAGTCTGCCATACTTGGTTGAGGTATAAATGCTCTTTGACATTGGTTTTTCAAATAGTTTTAATACATTGGTTGGAATTTGCATTTTAGATTTTAAGAAATTTTGTTCTTATTGTAGCTTCTTCCCAAATAAGGTAGTTTGTATTATAATGCTGCTGTTTTTTTTATTATTATTGTTGATGTTAATAGGTTTTTACCACTGATACAACAGAAGAGTATGTGAAGCTCACCAATTTATATTTGTTTGCAAAAAATGTCCGATCTCTCCTTCACACCTACCACTACCAGCAAATATTCCTTCATGAATTTCCTGTGGCCTATACCAAATATATAGGAGAAGTGTTACAGCCCAAGACATATGGTTATAGTAGCCTGGAGGAACTCTTGGGATCAATTCCACAGGTAGACTTTTACATTTTGATATAGGCTGAGAGCCTTCTTATAGCACTATATTTTGCCAAACAATACAGTGGCAGGCAGTTTAAATTTAGCATTTCAAAACATACCAGGTTAGCTGTATTATTTTACTAAAGTGAAGGACTCAAGTATATATTCATTTTTTTGTGTTGTGTAAGTAAAAGCATTAAGAAATTTTACATAGCAATATATAAGTTATATATACACCAAAGAAATTATATTTTAAACAAGAAATTGATTCATAAGAGTTTAAGAAATTATGAATTGAAAGAAGGTGAATATCCTGTATTTTATAAATATAAGCTTAGTATAGGTAAAATTTCTTTAGTAAGTCCAAATGCTTCAGAAATAGAGGAAAAGACTATAGAAAAGAATTTTTAACATTCCTGCCATATTTCTCGTCATATAGCTCCTAAATTCTCAATTTATATTTAAATATGATGATTTTTGAAGAATTTGGAATTCTTGACAGGCTGATAAGATCATGCTTAATAAAATTTAGGGATATATGTGGGTGTCTTCTCCCACCTTCCTCTCCATTTACTAGGAATATGTTTTGTTGCAGGTAGTCTGGATAAAAGGACATGGTCACAAGAGAATTGTTGTTTTAAAAAGTGACATGAAAAGTGAGTAAACTTTTTTAAGGAGAAAAAAATGTTTAGACCAATATTTGTATTTTCTGACCTGTGTATGTTTTGTCCTATAGCTCGGTTGAGTTCTCCCAGTTTCTCTCCTGCCAGTCATGTGAGTGATCATGAAAACCAGACAGAAGACAACAGTGAACTCACTCTGGAGACACCTGAATCTTGTGCCTCCTTAGGACTCACCCTAGGAATATGTCCTAATGGTAAGAGAAAACTTAGGATAAGAGAACACAAACAAGGTCATAAAGTTAAAACTTTATACCTTTTGGCTTTGAATACAAAGTAGAGAGAAGTTTTTGACAGTTCTTCTTGACCAATAAAGGTTAAAGATTTTTGGAGACGATTGCAGGTGCAATTATGCAAATATTAATCCAATTCCAAGCATCAATAGAAAAAACTTGATCAAGGATTGAGGACAGGTTTTAACACTCATAGTGTGGCTGTGGGCAAGTCATTTAACCTCGTAGTCCTCAATTTCCCCATCAAATTGATGGAAAGCCATGGAGAGAGAAGTCTCCAAGACCTCCAATTCTAAAAATCTGTGATCTCATGATTAATCTAGATAGTATGATATATCTATTGTTTTGTCTGCAATTAAGAAGCCAATAGGCCTTGCAAAGGTTTAAAACCTTGGTGTTTGAATTTAATTTTTACCTCAAAAGAACATTTTCATGTGTACTACTTAATGTTATTTTCATATAGCCCTCTGAGGCATAGGGGACTACTGGCATTTTTTTCCCATCTAAAAAGCGAAAAGGCTGATGCAAAGATAAACTAGTAATTTGGAGAAATTAATTTTTTCTTTTGAATCACTGAAATTCATTTAATTTATTCTTCTAGGACTCTAAGTTTTTTGAGTGCCAGGAATAGCTGGAGTCTTTTGTTTTCAAATGTCTATTTTTTAATGGAATATAGCATTCTTCCTTTATAAAAGAAGGAGTCCTGTTTGGGATGTGATTTGCTGTGCAGTTGCTGGATTTTTGTTTTTTTATTTTTTTAACACCTCACTTGCCCTGTAACATTAAAGGCTTTAGAAGTCTGAGAAGTCAGTGTCTTCAGAGTGTTCCTGGTCTCTTCTTCTTCCCACAGGCCCTAATCAAACTGAGCAGGAGCTCCTTCGCTTAACTAATACTTCACCTGTAGACCTTTTGTGTGAGCCAGTCCCTTCTTGCTTGCCCTCCCCACAACTGAGACCTGATCCAGTCATTCTTGAGTCTACTGATCTTATTCAGTTTGAGGAACATCCCCGCTCTCCTTCTGGTAGGATTCACTGATATTTCATCATTTACCAGGAAATAAGCAGTTATTATTACTATTATTTTTTTACTATCATATAAATTTGAGTATGTAATTCATTATTTTACATGGTAAAATTCCCAGCATTTGACCTTTTTGGTTACTTTTCAGTTATTGTTATAAACTGGGGACAAAGAAGAGTATCACAGATACATATTATGCTATACACTTATTGAGAATAACATATTGTGTAAAATGATAAAAATCAGTTCCTTTAATTTATTCATTTAAATTTCCTGCCCAGAGAACTTTTATTAAAACTGTGCAGAAGCTGTTTTGAGTTTTGTCCCCTGCCTGTTCCTGAATACCTTTAATATAACCTAATAGTAAGCATTTTTTAAAGTACCTACTATGTCCCACTCACTATGATTAGTACTAAGAATATAAAAAAAGGCAAAAGACAGTCCTTGCCTTCAAGGAACTCAAAGTTTATCTACAAAAAAGCTAACTACAGGCTAAGTTGTAAATAATCAACCAAAGGAAAGTACTAGAATTAAGTGGGATTAGGAAGGGGGAGATAGTGAAAGGTATAAGAAAACTGGAAAGGGGAAAATGGGGAATGTCTTAATTTATGAAGGATTTTGATAATAGTCAGATTGTCTGGATGCTCCTTGATCTGGGTGATTTCTTTCTATGTAGTTGAAAGTAAATAGGCAAAATTGTTTGTACACCTCCTTATTTACATAAAGTTAAAAAGTATTAACACTTATTCTTCAGTGAATGTTTTAATATGTGAATTACTTTACATAATCCGAAGAACAATGCATCTTCCTTTAAGGAAAGCCATTATATAAAAAAAATCAAGTTTACACAACTTTAAATAGAGGATGGCTTGTTATATTTCAAAGAAGTTCACCTCAGAATTCCTTTGAGTGGCATTTCTGATGAATATGAGTTCATATATAGATCATTTTCTAGTTGGCAGAATCTTTAGACAAAAAAGTGGTAGAAGTCATTGCCTATTATGAAATCAACCGGAAATGAAGAGAACATCTGAAATTGTTCTTTACTTCAGTAGAAAGATGTGTGTCCCTAAGAAAGTCATTTAATCTCTGAATGTCTCAAATTAATTTCTAAGCAGTTCTAATTAAATTCTAATTAATTAAGTGTCTAAGAAACTCTTCTGGAGTTTTCAACCCAAGTCATAGAAAATTCTGTTGAGTTTAGTATTACTGATCTCAAACTAAGGTTCACTGTACTAATGGTCTATAGATGTATATTTGGGGAAAAGAGAGCTACCATGGGAGCCAGTTGTTCTCCTGTTTTATGGAGCTTAAATGAGTAAATTTATCTTTGTTTTCACAGAAATTATGATTTTAACAGAAGAACAACAAATGAAAATGACAATAAGCAAAGAAAAACTGGCCTCTGGCCCTGGTGTGCCTGATGCCTTGGAAAATGTCTCAGTACCTCCTTGCTCGTCGTTGGATGTCTCAGAGTCTCGGCCAAGCAAAGACACAATAGAGAGCCCAGCCAAAAAGCAACACAAAAATAAAGTGAAATTGGCAGCCAACTTTTCTTTTGCTCCCATAACTAAGCTTTAACTTTTAATCGAGACATGAAATTAGGAGGGAAAAAGCACTGTCTGACTCTTCACACAAAAATAGGTTCAAAGCTATTTGCACGCCCTTTCATGTTTTAATGAAAACCCCTATGAGCCATTTAATTTCTATCAAGATGGATTTGAAAATGTTTTTGTTTCTTTTACCTTGAACACAGCTTTTGGCTGAAGAGTTTTTTTAATTATTTGAAAAAACTTCCCAACATTCATTCAAGAAGCCCTTAGATATTTTACCAAATTTTCCTAATTATTATGAAATAAAATGGTGTTCGGTAAAAAGAAAGAAGTAAAAACTCAATGAGAAAGATTTGGATTTTATTTACATTAAACTTCATCAGTGGTGTAACCTTACATGTAGCATATTATATTCATTAGACCACTGCTTACTGATGTTGTTTTCAGACAGTATTAATAAAATGCATGATCCGTCTTTCAAAAGCCTGTTAAGTAAACCTAAGTGTTTATGCACTAGAATGGAACAGGTAAGCAAGGAGTTTTGAATGTCTTTGTAGGTAGGGGTATGAACAGTAATTGTTTCTGTGTGACTTGTAAGTCCACCTCATTTTTCATTTTACTATGTCTGGAGATGACAAATGTGGCTTTGTGACAAAATTTATTTTAAATGTTCTTTGTCACTTCAGTTCCATTTAGGAGCTTTCTAGGAAGTTGAGGATGTTTTAAGCTTCCCTTTTATGTTATGTTCCAGTTTGACATGGATTAGGTTAAGGAAAAGGAGATGGTCTTGGTGTCTTAAGTTTAAAGTCAGTATTTGGGTTACAACACACACATTTTTGTGTGTCTAGAGGTGGTATTGGTGGGAAAGAGTCTGATTTTTCTAAACTATGCATTAAATGCATAAATTGTGAATCAGAGCAGGTTATGAGAAGCGCTTTAACCTGAGAGATATCAATACTATTTCCACTGGAAAGAGACACAGTGATTCTATCTATACATGGGAAGGCCAAGGTTGATCTGCTTAACCTTGTTTTTGCACTTTTAAAGCAGGTTTTGGTAACTGGGAAGCTTTGTGTGTATGTTGCCATATTGTCTTTTAACTGTTTTTATTCTGATGGTTACTTCTAGTGTTGGAAGCGTGTTCAGTTGTTTGTGGTATTTGATCTTGGCATTTGGAAAAGCCAGCCTTTGAAGTAGCACTGCACTATTGGAATGGCCTTACTTTAGAGTTGGCTGAAATGTCCATTGGCAGATGGCCTCTTACCCCTTCTGGGTAAACCCAACATTTACAATGGATTGTATTTGTTGGGCAAAGAAATGGATGGGAAGTGCTCATAAAACAGAAAGAACCTGTCGCACGATGTCTTCCACTAGTTGAGTGATTTCTTTTTTGAAGTTAACATTTTTGTAATATACTAGAAAGCCAGAAAATGGGCTCAGATTTCATAGCCAGAATTTGGGGAAATGCCACAGAATAGCCACTACAGAGATAATTTTACAGGCTAGGTTTTGTTTAAAAAGAAGCAGCAGCAACAGCAGCCAGAGATTCTTAGTACTTG
Source organism: Gracilinanus agilis (assembly GCF_016433145.1). Taxonomy (NCBI): domain Eukaryota; kingdom Metazoa; phylum Chordata; class Mammalia; order Didelphimorphia; family Didelphidae; genus Gracilinanus; species Gracilinanus agilis. The sequence continues at coordinate 184,607,842 of NC_058130.1, read as the reverse complement.
ATATATGGCCATGATTCAGATGGAGATTCACTGGAAATTTTTCTGAGTATAATGGTACAGTGTGACTCCTGCAGGCATATTTCCTCTACAGACATAGTGTAATGAGAAAAAAAATTGCAAACATTTTTTTTAAAAGATGCTTTTAAACATTTCATCAGTTTAATGATCGAAAACATCACTTAATTACGTAGATTTCATAAGGCAGAGTTTGCGCACTGGGACTTTTGTTTTGAAAATATGCAAAATATCGTGGACTTAAAGAATATAAAAGGTGTAATTACAAGTTACTGGAAACAGTCTAAAAGAAAAGGTTCTTGAGGCTCTCATAAGGGAAGAAGAAACCGCAATCCTGCTATGTCTTATGAATGTGATGGTTGTACCATTTTTGGAGGTCAGCCAAGTGGGCCTAGGTCCATGTGTAATTCTAATAAATCGCTGTTTGAAAATAAGAAAATTCATTAGGTGGGAAGTTGTGTTCATGATGTATTATAAAATGGCCAATCCAATTGCAATATATTTTTTTAATCCAAAGGCTTAATTAAATGATGTAACTAAATGATCTATAAGAATTAGGACAATGAAATTATTTCTGGTTGGAAAGATTTACCCATTTAGATTTGTCTGTTTAAAAAAAAAGTCACCAAAACTCCTTCTCCCATCCTGCACTGTTTGTTTTGGATTGGGCAGAGGGGAAGAGATGTTTTCTTAACTGTCTACTTTGTTTGAACACTTTTTGTGGTTCAAAGTGCTGTTTTGTGTGTTGGGACCAAACAGTTGTCAATAAAATTTACAAGCAAGCATAACAGTTTGGTAGTGTTTCATGTGAGTATTCATATGAAAATTTTAAACCGTCTTCTATATTTTCTGGGTATCTTTGCATTTTGAACACCCTACACCCCACCTAATCTTTGGGAAAATCGTATTTATCATTTACCTAGTAGTTCCTGTGTACAAAATATGGAAACTGGATTTCTTGACTGTCATTTCGTAGGGACACACTTAATTTAACAACCTGGTCAGTTGTGTGTATAACTATTCTCAACTGGGAATCTGAAACTTCCAACTTTAGTTTTGTTGTTTGACTTAGAAAAGTCAGTAACCGTAAACCTCCCCCAACCCTTAATTGATAAGTCCAGAATTATTCCTGGAATTGCCTTTCCAGAAGAATTTATTTTGTGTTCTACCTTATGTTGTTGCTTTACTACTACTGAACACTAAATTATTAATTTTGGTTAGTATAATGCTTTTTTTTAGTTAGACCTCTGTGGTCAAGACTAGAAATCTTATCCCCCATGATAATAGGAAAAGACACAAAAACACGAAGGTTGAAATAAGTTGTTTCTTTATTAAAGTTGTTGCTTTATATAAAGACACTCTTTAAAACATTTGATAGTTATTTTGAGACATAGTATGGCGTGATGGTTAGAGCTACCTGGGTTAAAATTCTTCCTTTGACATTGATGATGTTGCACTCTCTGGACTCCAACTATCAGTTAAGTTCCCATCCACAAAATCACAGTTCCTTTAGTGTTACTTGAAACATCTTTCATCCAAGCATATTTACGGAAAGAATTATTCCATCACCATGCCCTTTAGATAGTAACAAGATTTGTAGCCAGAATTATGAGTGTGAAATGTGTAGGGCAGACAAAATTATGCCTTAGCAATTTTTAAAAAAGCATCTGAACCTCATTTGATAAACCAATGGAAGCAAATCTTTAAAAAATGGTAAAAAGAGAATACTTTACTTGACCTATCTTAAGTCAGTCTTATTTGCTACAACCAGAACCTAGGAGTTTTAACTATGACCCATTCCATTAACTATGTTCTCCCTCTCTTATTCTGAGGAATTAGAATTTAACATCAGGCTTATGGAAGTTATCTACTCTATAGTTGCTTAAATCATCTAGGGCAAAAAAGGAATCACTTCATTTCCCCTAAAGCAGTCATAATTTCCCCCTTTTGATCTATTAATTAACAAATGTTTATTAAGCACCTACTAAATGTAATATATTATGCTGATGATTTGAAGAAATTACAAAGATGAATAAAATCTGGCCTTTTCCCTTCAAGGGGGTTACGGTCTGATAAATACAAATTGAGATGTAATAACTGCACAAGAGGAATACAATGTATTTTGGCCATGGGGAAGAACGGCAATGTTTTATGCTTCCTCTGGGTATACTGGAAAAAGAGAATTAATAGATTGACTTTGATTCTGATTATGATAGCTACATTTCAGGTTCATATGATTTTGAGTTAAGTGTGATTCTGAGATTTGAGTTCTTTTGTTATTCTTGTTATAGGTATCATATTCAAGAATCTAAGGCTAAAAGACCTCAGCTGTCATCTAGTCCAGCTCATACACAAAATCTTTCCAACATATTTCCAACTAGCTTAAAGACCATCAGTAAATGGGGAGCCGCTGTCTCTTGAGAGTGCATCCAGTTTTTGGATAGCACTAGTTTTTTAGCAAGTTTTTCTTTTTATCAAGCCTATATTGGCCTGCCTGCTACTTCCACCCACTTCTCCCAGCTCTATCTTCCGGGGCTAACCAAATAGGTAAAAACTCTCCTATCCCTTCTAAGTCTCTTCTTCTCCATCATGGATTCTTCCTCAAAAATCATGTTTTCCAAGCTTTTCACAATTCTCTTTAGACTCCCTCAAGGTGCATAGTAGGGTGGAGTAGAATAGGGGTGAAGGATAGGGAGGCAGGGTGGTGGTGGTGGTGGTGAATTTAATAATGCAAGCATTTATTAAGTACATTCTAGATAACTGGAGGCTAAAAAAAAATCCCTTACCTCAAGAAATTTGCATTACTTGTAGTTAATGGTTTTCTTGGTTCTCTTATGTGCCTCAGAGAACACGGATATTTTATCTTTCTTGAACAATGATCCCTGACGATGAAAGGAGAGATTTTATTTGGGGACAGGTGATGGGAAAGGTGTGACTCATTTGAGAAGCAAATTTGAGGGCTTTTGGCAGTTTGTGAAAATGGGTGTCAACTTCTCTCCCTTTTCTTTGCAGAGGTGGGGAGTCTGTGAGTAAGGAATGCTGCATACTTACACATATGTATGTATGTATATATACATATATGCATGTATATATGTATATACAATAGATTGATATGTTTATTTTGCTGGACTTTTACCCCCCTTATTTATTATAAGGGATGGTATTACAGGTCGGGAAGACTGGAGGAATTCATTAAAAAAATGAATAGTAAACATAGGGCATAATTGGAACTGCTTTAAAAATTAATATTTCCTTATTTACTAATACATCTGAATTCAGTCTTAATCTCTCTCCTGAGCTGTAGACCTGCATTTCCAAATGTTAGACATTTCTACCCTGATGTCCTGTAACTATCTCAAACACCCCTATATCCAAAATAGAACTCATCTTTTCCAGCTAAAACCTCCTTATTTGTTATGGGGTACCATAACATCTGGATTGCCTTCCCTCCCGTTCCCCACATCTAATATTGCCAAGTCTTATCTGTACCACTTCCTCACCTATTACCTGCTTTCTACTTGTCCACTATTATAGCTCAGTCCCTCTCACCTGGACCATGTCAGTAACCTAATTAGGCTCCTTGCTCAAGTCTTGCCCTTCTTGACTTTGCCCCTGGATCGCTTGACTCTTGGGGGGAAATTTGTCTTAATTTTTCTTGGAGCCAGGTCTCCATGCTGTCTCCTGGCTATTTCCACACCCTCACAACTGGTGTAAACTCCCTCTTGACTCCCCTTTATGGGTTTACTTCTTCCATTAAAATGTCAATTCTTGGAAGGTAGGGACGACTTTGTTTGCTTGGATTTGTATCCCCAAAGTTTAGCATAGTGCCAAATCCATAATGCTTAATAAATTCTCTATCTGTCTATCTCTGTCTATTTGTCTGTCTTTCTGTCTTCCTATCTGTTTTTCTGTCTCCTCTAATCCAGCTGCTCAAGTTTTCCCAGAGCCACCAGACTGTCACTTCTTTGCTAGAGAATTTCTTGTGGCTCCCTATTGCCTCCCCATAAAATTACAGATTCCTTAGTTCCCCTTGTAAAGGCCTTTAAAATGTTATAGGAGATTTCCAGGCTTCACATTACTTCCTTCACACATTTTCTGCTCCAGCCAAATTGGCCTACCTGCTGTTCCACAGACTCAGCATTCTATCTTCTTCCTCTATACTTCTCAGGGTCTGTAATTGGTGCTTGGAGTGTAGTCCCTTCTCACCTCTGCAAAGACCAGTTTAACTACTAGGGCCTACAAGAAACCGTCCTGAATTCCCTATTAATTCTTTTTTTCTTCAGATTCTGTAATCCCACCACCACCACTAATGTAAGCTCCTTGAGGGCTTTTCTTTTGCTTTGCATTCTCAGTGCCTAACACAGTGCCTAGCATACAGTAGATACTTAATAAATGCTGGTTAAATAAATGCTTATTGGATGAATGAATTCAGTTCAATTTGAGCTCTAAAATAACTGTGTGTTCCTAAAATTGTCTGAAAAGATCTGAAGCTAAGTTGAGTTGTGGATCATTGTGGGATTTAGAGTAGAAAGGATATTAAAATATTTATTCCAACTACTTCATTTTAGAAGTGGAAACAGAACCAGAGAAGGGAAATGATTTTTCTAAGGTCATTGTTATCATCTTTAAAAATCGAACTCTAGTTTTTATTGGAGCCCCTCCTTTTCTTAAAATTTATATTATTTTTCCATGGTTATATGATTCATGATCTTTCCCTGCCCTCCTCCCTCCCTCCTGCCAGAGCTGACAAGCAATTCCACTGGGTTTTACATATATCATTGTTCAAAACCTATTTCCATGTTATTCATATTTGCAGTAGAGTGATCCTTTAACACCAAAACCCCAATTATATCCCCATCAAACCATGTGATTGATCATATATTTTTCTTCTGCATTTCTGCTCCCACAGTTCTTTCTCTGGATGTGGATAGCGTTCTTTCTCATAAATTCCTCTGGACAAAAAAATCAAGAATATCAAGGGAACTAATGAAAAAAACATGAAGGATGGGGGCCTAGCAGTACCAGATCTTAAACTGTACTAAAAAGCAGCAGCCATCGAAGGGAGGATCACTGGAATAGACTTGGGGTAAGTGATATCAGTAAGACAGTGTATGATAAACCCAAAGAGCCCAACTTTTGGGACAAGAACCCACTGTTTGACAAAAACTGCTGAGAAAATTGGAAAACAATAATGGGAGAGATTGGGTCTAGATCACTGATAGGCAAACTTTTTTAAAGAGGGAGCCAAAGGAAAGGAAATGCTCATCTGTCAGTCTGTTTCTAAGGCAGTTCTTTTGAAGTTTCATTGTATTGTATTCGTCATATTAGGAATAATGTCGTGGGGCTGGATAGACTATTTCAAGGGGCTGCATCTGGCCTGTGGGCCACATTTTGTCCACCACTGGTTTAGATCAACATCTCACACCCTATACCAAGATTAACTCAGAATGGGTAAATGACTTAAATATAAAGAAAGAAATTATAAGTAAATTAGGTGAACATAGAATAGTATACCTGTCAGATCGATGGGAAAGAAAAGAATTTAAGACAAGCAAGAGATAGAGAATATTACAAAGTATAAAAATGAATAATTTTGATTACATTAAATTAAAAAGGTTTTGTACAAACAAAAACAATGCAACCTGTTATGATGATAATAACAGATAATTTGGATAATAAAACAGATGATGTGTCAGGGCCAATATTAGAGCTTCAAGTCAAAGGACAGAGATTGACAGGCTTCAGTGAGGAAAGGAGGGGGCTAAACACTCCTGGCTCTCAAACCTCTCCCCCTCTAACTGCTACTGCTTCAGTTGGTAATGAAGACAGGAATAAGATTCTTCTGGTAAGTCTCTGTTATGGCTGAAACCCCAATGATGTTCCTTTTCTTTAATTTATATTCCTCTCAGGTCAGTTAGAGGAGTATATAGAAGCTAGCTATCTAACAGTTGAAGGACAGAGGAGATCCTCTTAAGCTGGCAGCAGACAGGATTCAAACTAGATGTTCAGACTGAGTTGTGAGTATTTCCCCCAAATAAATTATCAGGCCCAGATTTGAAGATAAAGGTTATATTAAGTAATAACAAGGAAAACTAGAAAAGGTTAATAGGGTTTTAGGATAATGAGAGGAAACCCTGAACTGTTAAGTTGATGCTGCCCTTCCCCCTTCCCACAGGAGGGGATGAAGACACTTAACTAAAACTGGCACTCTTGCTATTAATGAATATCTTTACTCTCTAATCACTAAGTAATTATATATTGATATTAATGAAGAATAGTAATAACAAACAGGCTAACCCTATGAGTAGAAACCACTGGCTTATGCTACAATGGCCACCTCAGATGAACCCCTAAGTCTTGAGTAGTAAGCAGAGTGTCTGCTCACTTCAACCTCTACCAAATAACTGTCTCAAACCCTTCTCAACTGCCCCTCACCCAAAGTTCTCCAGGGGGGTCCCCTGGAATTCTGGGTGAGGCTATCCCTGTACCTTTGCAGGGATTCCATGCTTTGCATCTTCACACAACAAACCAAAATTAGAAGGGAAGCAACACATTGGGGAAAAATTCTTTATAACAAAAACCTCTGGCAAAGGTCTAATTACTCAAATATACAAGGAGCTAAATCAATTGTACAAAAAAATCAAGCTGTTCCCTAATTGATAAATGGGCAAAGGACATGAATAGACAATTTTCAGATAAAGAAATCAAAATTATCAATAAGCACGTGAAAAAGTGTTCTAAATCTCTCATAAACAGGGAAATGCAAATCAAAATAACTGAGGTACCATCTCACACCTACCAGGTTGGCTAATATGACAGCAAAGGAAAGCAATGAATGTTGGAGAGGATGTGGCAAAATTGGGACATTAATGCATTTCTGGTGGAGTTGTGAATTGATCCAACCATTCTGGAAGTCAATTCAGAATTATACCCAAAGGGCTTTAAAAGACTGCCTGCCCTTTGATCTAGTCATTCCACTGCTGGGTTTGTACCCCAAAGAGATAATAAGGAAAAAGACTTGTACAAAAATATTTATAGCTGTGTTCTTTGTGGTGGCAAAAAACTGGAAAATGAGGGTATGCCCTTTGATTGGAGAATGACTGAACAAATTGTGGTATATGCTAGTGATGGAATACTATTGTGCTGAAAGGAATAATGAACTGGAGGAATTCCATGTGAACTGGAATGATCTCCAGGATTTGATGCAGAGTGAAAAGAGCAGAACCAGAAGAACATTGTACACAGAGATGGATACACTGTGGTACAATCGAATGTATTGGACTTCTCTACTAGCAGCAATGCAATGATCCAGGATTATCCAGAGGAACTTCTGAGAAAGAACAGTATCCACAGCCAGAGAAAAAACTGTCAGAAGAAATGCAGAAGAAAAACATGATTGATCACATGGTTCAATGAGGATATGATTATGGGTTTTGACTTTAAACGATTGCTCTATTACAAATATTAATAATATGGAAATAGGTCTGGATCAATGGCACATGCAAAAGCCAGTGGAATTGCTCGTTGGCTCCAGGACAGGGGAGGGAGGAGGAGGGGGAAAGAATTTGAATCATGTAACCATGGAAAAAGATTTAAAAAATAAATAAATAAGCAATGAGTTCCTCTGGATTGTCCTGGATCATTGCATTGCTACTAGTAGAAAAGTCTGTTACATTCTATTGTACCACAGTGTATCAGCCTCTTTGTACAGTGTTTTCCTGGTTCTGCTCTTTTCGTTCTGCATCAGTTCCTGGAGGTCGTTCCAGTTCACATGGAATTCCTCTAGTTCATTATTCCTTTCAGCACAATAGTATTCCATCACCAGCAGATACCACAAGTTGTTCAGCCATTCCCCAATCAAAGGACAGTCCCTCATTTTCCAATTTTTTGCCACCACAAAGAGCACAGCTATGAATATTTTTGTACAAGTATTTTTCCTTATTATCTCTTTGGGGGTACAAAGCCAGCAATGGTATTTGTGGATCAGAGGGCAGGCATTCATTTAAAGCCCTTTGTGCATAGTTCCAAATTGCCCTCCAGAATGGTTGGACCAAATCACAACTCCACCAACAAAGCATTAGTGTTGTAATGCAGGGTTTTGCATTGCAGTATTAGTTTAGGCAAAGCTGTCAGTTGTCTTGGATGGAATGTTGCCAATTTCATGCACCATGAGCCAGGTGCCAGCTGGCAGTTGGGCTGAGACTATAAAAGCCCCTGAAAATACAAGCCTGGGTTCTGTTTTCCCCAGTCTTCACCCTGTTCACTCATCTACCCCTTCCCCTGGGCCCGGGGGGTGGGAATTGAGAGGGTTGAGGGAGAAGGATTGTGGGTAGGATCTTAGGAATAGCCTAGATATTAGGACCTTCTTTAAGAGCAACACAACAATAATTATTTTTATTATCAACTAAATTAGCCAGATCTGATTAATCTCTTGACCAGAGACAGCTTAGCTCTGGCCAAGGGCAGCCAGCCCTCAGCTTGCCAAGACCTTCTTAGGGCCTTTGCCAGCATCACCCAGTGAGTCCATAGCAACAGCTTAGGAACACCAAGCCCTCTTACCTTGCCTATTCCTTCCCCAGTTTCAATAAATCCCTTAGCCTTAACCTAAGAATTTTGTGCTTATTTCTTTTCCACCAAGGCTAAGGAAGATAGGGAAGAAGAGAGAATTCTGAGCAGTTGAGATTCAGTATACCCCATTGGTGGGGCAGGAAGTTCAAGCACCCACTTCCTGCCAGTCTGCCACCATCCAGTAAGAGCTGGTTGCCTCAGCAGGGAGGGGCCAGCTGTTAGACATCTTAAAGGAGTCTAGCAGATAGCAGTGAAGGTTCACTGAGCACTTAGCTTTCAGGGTTTGGATTTGAACCTGAACCAAGTTCATTCCCAGCTGAGTTTGCTCATCCTTCATAACATCCAACTCCAACCTCCTGCTAGACTTGTTACTGGCTCAAGGCCATTAGTGGCCATTACCACCCTCATAACAGTGTCCCAATTTTCCACATCCCGTCCAACTTTGATCACTTTCCTTTGCCACCATATTGGGGATCCATCCTTTCTTATGGTAGGCTACTTCCACTCTGCACTGGCTTTTCTTCCCTTTTCTGGAAAATTCCCGGCTCCGTGTTTGGGCATTTGAGGTTTTCACAGTCAATCCCTAGACTAGAGTCTCCCTGCCTGTGGTGTTAGAGACTGAAAACTAACCAGAGATGCCCGAGTATGGAAACCTGCATTGTCCTTTGTATAAAACTCATGACTGTTGATAAAAGTCCCAGGAATCCCATCAACTAGGAGATGTGATGTAATAAAAGTTTGATAGAACCCAGGCAGAGGCAGCCTCATGTAGGACCATTGGTCCTTCCCTCTACCGGTAATATCCCAAATATCCCGAAGACCGTTTTTCTTAAAGTTCTTGGTGTCCCAAGTTATATTCTTGATTGTCCCGTCTCATCTCCTTTTATTTATATTAGGTCTCTAGCCTTTCTTATGTGAGTTAGAATGTTTAGAAATCAAGGCTCCATCACTTTAAGCATTCCTGACTTGTCTGATTCTTTGGTGAAATTTCCCCAAGTCCTAAAAGTTCTGTTTTGGATGGGGAAGTAAAAGACATTCACATGAATGATAAGTGAGAGGGATGAGATTTCAAAACTTGACTCCACATCCAGTGATCCTACATAAACTTGCCTGTAGTTTGGTTTCTTTCTTGTGTCATGAAACCCTTTGGCTGTCTAGTGAAGCCTCTTCTTAGCATCATGTTTCAAATACATAAAATAAAATACAAAGAAACCAATCCTACTGAAAAACAATTAGCAAAATATTTTTAAAAGCAAATTCATGGACTATAGGCTAAGGATCCTTGCTATAGATAGCAATATTACTATCTGCAAGTTGCAGAGTGAAGAATTCTCAGAACAAGGGGCAGGAAAAGGTGGAAATCTTCTTGGAACCCTGGAGATTCCAATGTTAAATCCACCCCTGTGAAGTATGAAACCAGCCAGGATTACGGTAGAGGAAAAAGCATGGCTAAGCATTTATTCTTCTACTCTTCTCTCCTTTGGAAAAAGGGGAGGAGCCAAATTCTTTCCAAACTACTCTTTTTTCCCTCCACTGGATCCTTTTTTATTTATTTATAAATGCTTATTTTCTGTCTTTAAGACAGAAGGTAAGGGCTAGGCATATGTGGTTAAATGACTTGCCCAAGGGTCATATCACTAAGAAGTGTTCTAAGGCCAGATTTTTTTTCCCATTTTCCTACTTTCTTTTTTATTATTTTTGTTATTCTTTATCTTTTTAATTAATTACTTTAGAATATTTTTCCATAGTTATATGATTCGTGTTCTTTCCCTCCCCTCCACTCTCCCCCCTCCCAGAGCTGATGAGCAATTCCACTGGGTTTTACATGTATCATTGTTTAAAACCTATTTTTTAGGTCTCATTTAATTAATCATTAATTAATTAAACAAAATATCAAATTAATTATTAAAATATTAAAACATCAAATACTTATTAAATTATTAAATTAAATTATTAAAATATTAATTAATAACCATATTATTACTATTTGCGATAGAGTGATCATTTAAAGTCAACATCCCCAATCATATACCCATCAAACCATGTGATCAATCATATGCTTTTCTTCTGCATTTCTACTCCCACAGTTCTTTCTCTGGATGTGGATATCGTTCTTTCTCATAAGTCCCTCAGAATTGTCCTGGATCATTGCATTGCTGCTAGTAGAGAAGTCTAAGGTCAGATTTGAACCCAAGATGTCTCTGCTCTAGCCCTGTCTCTCAATCTACTGAACCACTAGCTACTGAACCTAGCTGCCCCCAACCCTTTGTTTTTAAAAAACTATTTTGCTAATTATATTTCAGGTGTCCTTTGTAATACTGCGTGATTTATTTCATATGTTTAAAAGTGTGCTTCCGAATTGACATAGTCTGAATGCAGACCAAAACATACTGTATTTCATGTTTTCTTTTTTTGTTTGTTTGAGCTCTCTTCCACAAAATGACTAATATGGATAAATGTTTTACATAATGACACACATAAAATCTATATCAGATTGCCTACCATATCATAGAGGGGAAAGAGAGAGGGAGAAAATGTGGAACTCTAAATTTATAAAAAAGAATTAAAAAAATTGTTTTTACATGTAATTTGGGGGAAAGTAATATTTTTAAAAATGCTTCAGAGAAGGAGTCTATGGGCTTCATCAAGCTGCCATGGCATAGAGAAAAATTAAGAACGCCTACAAAGTTAAGCAAGAAATTACGACTTTATTGGTTAAGATGCTATTCCTTAGTATGGGAAAGTTTGTTTTAGAATCAGAATTTGGTGATGCCTTGAACTGTTCAAAATTGGAATCCTAGTGGAGGGCGTGGTACAGTGAGGCAACAAGCTTATGGAGCACAGGGTGAGAAAGCTGGCATATGGGCATATGCTTTCTGCACAATGCAGCTCAAGCTTGACTCCTTCTCAGGATAAGCTTAGCTGGTGAGTAAGCTTTGGGAATTGTTTCTTTGGGGTTCACTCCTTCCCACGTCAAGGCAGCGGTGGGAATGTTTACAGCAGCCTCTTCTTTCACCCCTCTCAGGTGACACTCCAGGATACCCCGAACTGGTGAGGCTCCAGACCACCGATGTTGACCTGAAGAATTCCAGCGTTTGAGTCAATAATGACTCACATTTCCATTGCTTTGATCTTTACAAAGAACTTTTCTCAAGATGACTCTGCGATATAGATAGGTCATGCAGGTATTATGATGCTTATCTTCTTGACTCTCATGTCATAGTACAATAGACTCGGACCAAGAAGGGGAAAGTTAGGTCTGGAAAAAAAAATCCACCAATAAGAATGGAAAATTAAAAAAAGAAAACAGACAAAAAATTCTTTTTAAAGTAGTTTCTATACATCTCAGCCTCTATAAGAAGGAATCATTTATGTTTTCTTTCCTTTCAATGCCTTTTGCTATTGTCAGAATTAATTATAAAGGAATAATGAAGTTGTAGAAGCAGGCCTCTGGTAACCAGATTTGTAGTTTAGCATATTCAATAATAGTGGTGAGTATTCTAAAGAGCTTCTGTTTCTTTGGACCTTCTGTTTTTCTGCACATGTAGTGATAGCTGAAAAGCTTTTACAGAGTTCAGAATTCCCAACCTGCTCCCAGAATCAAAAAAGACAAAGGAGCAGAATATAGAATGTAATTAATTACTGTCATTGAGGACAAATACTGTTTTTTTTTTGTTGGTGGTTGTCTTTGTGTTCTCAGTGCCTGGACAGCTCTGTGCACAAAGTAGGTACTTAAATGTTTTTGAAATGAATCAGTAGACCGTTTATTAAAGTATTCTTCATTACCTCCACAAACTGATGCCGAGTGAGATGAGCAGAACCAAGAGAACATTGTACACAGAGACTGAAACATTGTGGAATGATCAAATGTAATCAACTTTGCTACTAGCAGCAATGCAATGATCCAGAACAATTCTGAGGGACTTATAAGAAAGAATGCTATTCACATCCAGAGAAAGAACTATGGGAGTAGACATGCAGAAGGAAAACATGATTTATCACTTGTTTATATGGGTATTGGATGTGGAGTTTTGGTTTTTAAAAGGTTACTACAAAAATGAATAATATAGAAATATAGAAATTTTGAGTGATAATACTTGTAAAACCCAGTGGAATTGCTTGTCAGCTCTGGGAGTGGGGAGGGAAAGAACATGAATCATAGAATCATGGAAAAATACTTAAAAAAAAAACCCACTATCCTTTGGCAAGTGCCTGCTATGGGCTAGGCACCGTGCTAATTGCAGGGGAATGCAGAAACAAAAATGAAAGCCCCTGCCCTCAAGGAGCTTACCTTCTATAGAAGGAGAGAAATATTTAGGGGGAAAGGAACCATTCCTATTTTGGGGGGAAAAAATTCCAAATACTCTAGTGGTTAGGAGGATCAGTGAAAATTTCATGTAGAAGTTGACCCTTGAGTTGAACTTTGAAGGAAACTAGGAATTGTAAGAGATGGTGGTGAGAAGGGTGTTAGAGTGAGCCAGTAAAAAGGCAATGAGAGATGCAATGATGTGTGGGAAGAATTGTAAGGAAAGGGGCATCTAGGTGACTCCATTGATAGAGCCAGACCAGAGATGGGAGGTCCTGGGTTCAAATGTGACATCAGACACTTCCTAGCCATGTAACCCTGGGTGATTCACTTCACCCCAATTGCCTCGTCCTGTGAAAATAGATAATGGAGGCACCAGGGATGTTATAATAAATCTAAATGATTATGGGTACACACACTGGGTTGTAGGAGAGACTGGACCAGGACAGGGAGACCAGAGTTCACTGGTTTAACACAGGAATGGCAGTTGGTCTTAACTGTCACCCAGCTCTCCCTAGGCCAGAGTCTAGAAACCAGCAGGCAAGGTAAAAGGATTTAACAGTTTTAATTATATTTAACTAAAAGATGGGAAAGGGATTTCTATACTTAAAACCTAGAGGGCAAAACCATAGGGCAAGGGGAGGACTTCTCTACTCTAATCTTAGTGATCTAAGCAGTCAGGGCCAAAGGAGGAGTAATGGAGTCTCTGGGAGGCTGCATCAGACCTGGTTCCTGCCAGGCTTGATCAGCACAGCTAAGGGGCTGAGGGTGGCTTTGAGGGTTTCTCACAATAATCTACCGATGATCTCAAGATGTCAAAAGCCAAGATGGTCCAAGGTACCAAGTAGAAAGGGTGTGCTTGAGATGCTGTCCACCAGATCCCAAACTCTTCCTCTTCCCTTGGTGCTGCTTTGTAGTTCTTGTCCACTTGTTAGATACCACCACCACTCAGGATCCCAGGGAAATCAGGATGCAGGGGGTCCTTTACACTGAGATCTCCCAGGGCTAACCACAGTTTGTGCCCACCCCTAATGGAGTCTCTCTCAGAGCACAAGCCATTTCTTCCTGCTCCTTCATTCCATCTTGGAATGCTGCAGCCTTCCTGCTAGGTACATCCTTAATACTTAATTAATAACTACCTAATCTTCCTCACAACAGTTCTTACCACTATTGGATCTGCTTGGATCCAATAGTATCGATACTGACAGAATGCAAGGGTTAAAAAAAAGAAGAGTTGAATAGAGGACACAAAGGGAAATAATAAATATATACTAGACATGTAAAGGTAGGTTGGGATCAGGTTGTGAAGGGCATTAAAAGTTAAAGAGAGGGTTTTGTATTTGATTTTTTGGATTTTGGATTTATATCTTATTATAGTCACTGTAGTATACTGAGCTAGAGAAGGGCACAGGCAGACCTCTGCTTTAGTAAAATCATTTTGCTAACTGTATGAAAGGTGGATTTTAGAGGGGAGAGACTTGAGACTGGGAGACCCATTGGGAGACCGTTAACAGAGGCCAAGTGGAAGGTGATGAAGGCCTGAACTAGAATATTGGTGGTATGAGAAGGGAGGTGGTTGCAAGGAGAAACTGAAGAAATTAGACTTCTAGAATTCAAAGCACTGTAGCTGTCACCTGGCACCAGAGGGATTCTCCATTCTCCCCTCTATTCCTTGCATAGGATTGACTACTTCCTTCTGATGGAGACTCAGTTCTTGGAATTAAGCTTAATTTTTTTTTTTCAGATTACACGTTGGTACAATTTTCAATAATCCTTTTCTGACATTTTATATTCTATGTTCTCACGTTCCCTTTTAGCCCTTTCCCTTCCCTAAGATGGCAGGTAATATGATATAGGTTATATATATGTTATTATATAATTCACATTTCTATGTTGTGAAAGAAACATATATCACTTATACTAGAGAAAAATTCATGGAGGAAATAAAATGAAGAATAGTGTGCTTCCTATCTGCATTCTGTCAGTTCCTTTCATGGCAGTGGATAGCCTTTTTTATCATGAGCCCCTTAGAGTTATCCTGGATCCTTGCATTGCTGATAATAGTTAACAGTTGATCATTGTACTTTATTGCTGTTGCTGTGTACAACATTCTTCTGGTTCTGCTCACTTCACTTTGCATCATTTCATATAAGTCATTCCAGGCCTGTTTTGTGATCATCTTATTCCTTGTTTCTTATGATGCAATAGTATTCCATTATAATCATATACCACAACTTATTCAGTCATTCCCCAATTGATGGACATCCTATACTTTCCAATTCTTTGCCACCACAAAAAAAAATTGCTATAAATATATTTGTACAAGTAGGTACTTTTCCTCTTTCTTTGATCTCTTTGGGATACAGACCCAGCAGTGGTGTTGCTAACTGAAAGGATATGTACAGTTTTATGGCCCTTTGGGCATAGTTCCAAATTGATTTCTGCAGTGGTTGTATTAGTTCACAGCTCCACCAACAATGTATTAGTGTCCCAATTTTTCAACATTCCCTCCAAAATGTATCATTTTCCTTTTTGGTCATATTAGCCAGTCTGATAGGTGTGAGGTGGAACCTCAGAATGATTTTAATTTGCATTTCTCTAATTAATAGTGATTTGGAGCATTTTTTTTTGTGTGACTAAAGATAGTTTAAATTTCATCTGAGAATTACCTGTTCATATCCTTTGACCACATGTCAATTTGGAAATGATTATATTCTAATAAATCAAGCTTCTTTTTTAATTAGCCTGACTCCTATATGTATATGTACCTCCCTCGTGAATGCCTATTATTATTTCTAATTATTTCTAATTCTTTGAACTTTTCAGTCTTTAAAATTTTTTTTATTAATTTATTTTTAAATCCTTTACCTTCTGTCTTAGAATCAATACTGTGTATTGGTTCCAAGGCAGAAGAATAGTAAGGGCTAGGCAATGGGGGTTAAGGGACTTGCCCAGGGTCACATACCTAGGAAGTGTCTGAGGTCATATTTGAACCCAGGACCTCCCATCTCTAAGCCTGGCTCTCAATCCACTGAGTCACTCAGTTGACCTACTTTCAGTCTTTAAAAAAAAAATAAACAAACAAAACCAAAAATAGTTCATCTGTTAGCATCAGGGTTTGGTGAATATTCTGAGAAGATTTCTGGAGAAAAAAAAAACATTTTCCAGCCACCATTTAATGCTCCAGCATTAATCATTTACTCCTTTTGTCTGTCACCTTTTCTGAGTTATTTCCCTATTAGCTAGCGGAAAGGTGTGGAAAGAGCTGGGCCATAGGAATTCCAGAGAAGAAGTAAAGCCAAGTGAGAGAACTGAGACCTCCTGTCTGAACAAATCATATGAAGATGGGGGGAGAGCTAACTGAGCAGAAATGCTGGCCAAGATAAAGTCAGGGCCCTTGGTGGTTTATAACCAGAAGAAGAGTTCAGAGTATTCTGGTGTCAGTGCTGAGAAATCATAATTTCTTACCCTTCAGTGGTTTAAGATGATAAAAATATAGACCAAGAGCTAAAAGAAACTGTAGAGACCATCTAGTAACCCTTTTGTTTTACAAATGAAGAAACTGAGGCCAGGGAGCAAAAGTGAGTGTTAAGTGTCAGAAGCAAGATTTGAAGATAGTTCTCCCATCCCAGAACTGGTACTCTTTAAATTGCACAACAATTTGTAGGATCCTCCATTTCTAAATAGGTTTGAGCTAACAATGTTTCAGATGTTTCCTCTTTCTGTTCTTTTGGCTGTGTCTAAACCCATATGATCATCCACCTACAGCATCCTCCTGAGTTGTACAACTTTTCAAGCAGCCCAACTTTGGTCTGAGGTTGTAGGGAAAGAGAGATTGAATTAAAATAGATCTTCTAGATTTATGGTTAGCTTCCTCCCCTTAGGATGTGAAGTGCTCAAGGGCAGGGAGTGTTTTGTTTGGCCAAACCTCATCACACACCTGGCACAGGGACTTGAACAAAGTAGGACTAACCTCACTTCTGCCTGAGCTTCAGGCAGTGATGCTGAGGGACAGCTCTGTGATGCTAGATTATCTCCCCAGAGAGAGATGTCAGTGGAGGACCCCTCTGAGCCAGGATGCTGGAAATGGAGTACATACTTCAGAGGACTCTGGAAGAGGTATTTGAGAAAGACAAGTTGGATGGCAGACAGATCTCCCTGGAGCTGCAGTTGTGGGGAATACAGCCCCCAATGTATCCCTTGATTCCCTCTTGAACATAGGAAAGTATGGGAGAGACTGTCTTGCCTTGGAAATCCTGGATTCCTCTCCCCCCAGTAGACTCCTGGTAAGGCAGCCATGACCCTCTTCTTCCTCACAAAGGCAGAAATTACACATTCTTCCTTGGAGAGTTAGTAGGCCAGATCCCAGACTGTTAATCTATCCATGCCACATTCACGGCAGCCATATCTACATCAGGAGGCTACCAACCAACTTTACATGAGTATTTGTTCAGTTGAGTAACAACCCAATATCCTGGATTTCAGAGTGCTGTGACTTTAGTTTATTGCTTTCTCTTTTGTGCCTCTGTGATAAATGCATCCAGATATGGAAAGTATGCCTCGGGGCTTCACAAAAGGATGGAGTTCTGGGATAAACTTAAAGGAAAATGGAAACCCCCAAATTCCTGCGGCTCTGGGAGTGCTGGCTTGAATTCACCCATGCCCAGGAACACAACTTAGCTGTGCCACCTTCAGTCAGTACCATTGACATGGATTCTCCTTCACCACCAGCTTCCCCCCTTGTCAAACCAAACTAAGTGACATCTCACCTTGAACTCAGCATCATAAATTGATGAGCCCTACCATTTTGGCTGCTCTATTTTTTCTATTGTAAGAAAACAAATACTGCCATCTTTTGCTTCGAGCAAATGAGACTTGGAGAAGATTCCTAAGGGATCTGCAATGGACCCTATACATCCAGGTAGAGGGGCGACAGTTTAATACAAGCAAATTTATCTAAGATTCTGCAGCACCCCTGACTGGCCATGAGTCACCTCCAAACAGTTATAGCCTGCTTGGGTATCTGGGAAGAGTGCTTTAGTAGGAAACATTAGATAAACAAAAAAGAATCTTCATTTTGCTTCTGGGACTGGAAGAAATCTCTCAGCCAAACTGTCTGCAAATGAACTGCTTCTGGCTGGGGAGAGGGACTAGTCAGTGTGGCAGTTTGGCTGAAAGGGGACCCCTGACCCCCTCAACACCAATGTGAAGGAGTTACCGGCAGCACTGGAAACCAAGTATCTGCAAATTCCTCAGCAGAATGGAGGGAGTTCCTGGTCTAACTTTGCTCTATAATTGTTGGAGGTTGGGATTAGGATAGATCTTTTAGAATTCTCGTTTTCTAGAACAAGAAAAAAATGCTACCATACATAGATAGGTTGGGCAATTGAGCTACAGAGAACAGAAAGAAAGCATACAATGACCTCTCCATGGCAGAGATGTACAATTCTGGGGAGCTTAGTGACCTAGGCAGCTTTTTCTGTGTCTTTGGGTGCCCCATGTTATGTATACTGTTGCGAGGGTTATTTAGCAATTAATTATTAGTGTTGGACCTAGCAGGAAGAGCTGGAGGATTCCAAGATGGAATGAAGGAGCAGGAAGTGGGGCTTGTGCTCTGAGAGAGACTCCATTAGTGGTTGGGACATAACTGTTGCTAACCCTGGGAGATCTCAGAGTTAGGGGAAAACTGCATCCAGATTCCCTGAGATCCTGAGAGGTGAAGGCTTTCAGCAAGTGGACAACAGACCTGCAGAGCTGCACCAAGTGGTGAAGTGGTTTGGGATCTGGTAGACAGCATTTCAAACTCACTCTCCCTACCTGAGTACCTTGGATCACCTGGTGGAGCTGGCTCTTGGCATCCTGTGACCGTCCTTGGATTACCGTGAGACCCCAGGCCTTTTAGCTGAGCTGACCAAACCTTGCTGGAACCAGGTTTGGAGGAACTTTCCCTGTGACTTCAGTACTGCTTCCTTTGGGCCCTGCCTGGCTTAGGTCAATAGAATAGTGTAGTCAAGTCCTTCCCTGCCCCCTGTGGTTTGCCCTTAGGTTTTAAGTGTAGAATCCCTTATCCCATTCTTTATTTTTGTTCCCCTCAATTAAACTGTTATATACTTTTACCTTTTTGCCTGCTGGTTCCATAGACCCTAGCCTAGGAGAGCTGATTGACTGTTGGCCTAACTGCCATTCCTGTGTCAGTTAACAGATTGGCAGTAAACCCTGGTCTCCCTATCCTGGTTGGTCCTGTCTCTCCTTCAACCCAGTGTGAATCCACAAACCATTTAGGTTACATTTTAATAATAATAATAACATCCCTGGTGCCCCACCTTTACAATACATAGACCTGGAGAAAGTCTTACAGAGTGTTCTGTGCTGCAAATAACTGGAAGTATATTTAGCACAGAATATGTGAAAGGTTGGGCGGTGATAATTATCATAGGGTCAGCAAGGGCTGTTCTGCCCTTGACACCATCTTCTGTACTCTTCCTTATTCTCTTGGGCATGCCTGTGTTAGGTCACAGGACCCTTGGCAAACAGTAGGGAGTGTAGAGAACTTTATTTCCCTGGTTCTGATGCTTGATTCTCTCCCCCTATTTTTCTTTTCCTTGCAAGTTCCTATTTATATATGGGCCTGTCTTGAAAAAGGGTCACAATGAGACACATTTCAGAGGAGCAGTAATGAGCCTGGCCAACACAAACTTACTCTGGGAGCTTGTATTGGGCAAAAATTAAAATTTAAGGCAATATCAAGATTCAGGCTTAATAAGCTTTGACTCTCTAACATTTTGAAGTAGACAGGATCCTAACATGGGCAGATCCAGTGAAAAGAAGTGGAAAAAGTCATCTAATCCCTTTACTAGAGAGTTTAGCCCAGCAGTGATTCGCTCTCAGAGAGCTTTATCCCAGTTTTGGTTAAAACTCTAGTTGTCTCTTGTGGTTCCCTTTAGGTTGTTACCTTTCTTGGTCTCTTATAGTTGTCTTAATGTGGGCTCTGGTATTTGGTTTAGGTTTGTTATTTTCTTGGATCTAACCTTCAGCTTTCCAATCTCTTCCACATTCTTCCAGATACCCCTCCACTCCTCAGTCAGGTTCCTTTCAACATTTACAGCCCAATATGCCCCTGCTGCCCACTTGACTCCCATTCAGCCAGAAATGCCCTTTGCAGGTTTACGTGGCAGCTAAAGGCTGGGTTAACCTCTTAGGAGTGGCGAGGCTGTGACCGAGGAATGTACTGTGTCACCTAGATTGTCACCCCTCAGCAGCTGATCTGAAGAGCAGTTCACTGCAGACATACCCTTCATCTTGGAAGAGAAGGCTCCACAGAAGAATGGCCATTTTTTCTCACAAAGGGTTCCTCGGTGACATCTGAAACGGAATCCTAGGTGGAAGGGACCAAGGATTTGCTCTGATCTCACGATCTTATTCAAGGCTATTATTTTTTTTAAAGGATAACCTCTTGCTAGAGCTGTTTTCTATATTTGTGGAGTTGAATGTGGGTGTGTGACATTCCAAGCAGGGCTTTTTAGATCTGTGTAGAATTACTGGTGTTCCAAGACCTGCTTGGATAATTACTTTTCTCCCTCCTTTGTGTGAAATGCTAGAATAAATAAGAAAAAAATCAATAAGAGTGGCAGGAGTATGAGTTCAGTTTAGCTCAGGGCCAGGTAGACATATGTGAAGTGGCATTTTTATGAGGACTTCAATCTACATTTGCTGGTTGGATCAGTGAGTTATTGCTTTGTAATGGGCTTGGCGTTGGGATTTTGACTCCCACATTCTCTGTGGGGAGGGAGAACAGCCAGGTCCTCTGGAGCCTGGGTGGAGGTGTGGGGGAACAGCAACCATCTGCTCTATTTTATCCAGGTTGGGTTTCCCAAACTTAGGTCACCTGACTGAAAGGTGTTTTTCTTGGCTTCAGTTTCCAACCTTAACCATAACCAAAAGGTTACGCTATATACTTATAGCCAAAGAGAAGTGAACGTTCTGACCTCCAGCCCTGGGTGCTGGAGGCAGCAGGCAGGAGAGGCCTTTCGAAAGTGATATATGCTCATTTGTTTGCATTTTTATTATTTTTTTTCCAGATGGATGATTGCACATCATCAAGTTTTGAGTCACATAACTATTTAGGCCACACACACATAGAGATGTTGCACAAGCCGTGCCCTGCCGGCTACAGCAAATGTACAAAGAGATTTTTACATGGGTTGAATTGGCAGACTGATTAAAATAAGTCACTGCACAGTGGAACACAGACGTTGGGTCAAGCCGACTCTCCCTGTCCGTTGGCACTCTCTCTCGTTCCTCCCATCAGATCTGGCTGCGGAGACAGCCACCCTCGTGGCAGCTTCTCTGGTGACCCACTGGCGAGTGTAGAAAGCCCCCATCAATCCTTTATTCCCATCCCCTCTGACCCAGCTCAGCCCTCTAGAATTCAGGCCCTGGAGAACCATGTAGATGGGCTCCCCTCAGCCTTGAGTGGTCCACCCCTATTCGGGTTGAGGCCAAGCACAGACAGGTGGTACCCATAGAAAATGGCGGAAGGGGACCTGAGCTTTACTGAGAGACTTAGGCTGGGAAGAGATGACCCAGGCTCACACACAGAACATGGGAGCAGGGATGGGCCGCCCCAGCTCTCCAACAACACCCGGGGAAGATACCAAGCGGCCAGGGGCGGCAGGAGCTGGGTCCCTTCCTCCCTGTCTTCACCGCCCCAAGGAGTCCACAGTCTGGGGGTTTCTGTGACTATGGGATCAGTATCTTCACACCGAGGGAACGTAGGCTGGCATCTCAGAAGCCTAACGTCCGTCCAGTGCGTTGGCCAAGCCGCCCAGGGAAGGGCAAGGAGGGAAACAGGAGGTGGGGCAGTTCCTAGGAGATAAGGGGCGTGGGACTAGTCCTATAAAGTGCTAAATTGTTAAAAAATCACAATTGTACACACTCGGGGAACATGCCCCTCTCCCAGATTGTTTGCACAATGGGATTTATATATCTGTATATATGTATATATACTTTTCTTTAAAAAGACAGCTCTTTCCCAATGGTTGGATAAACTGCTATACATAACTCCTGTATTCAGCATGCGCGTGGGGAGGGCCATGCAACAGTGAGGGACTCCCTATTGCTACACTCTGTACATGACGGCTGGGCCCCACCATGCCCATGGCCCCAATGGCAGAATCGGGCTTGCCTTCCATCCCTTCTGCCTAGGAAAGTTTTTGTTTCATTTGGGCCCCGGTGAAATGGGGGCTTGAAGAGAAGAGGGTGGAGGCGGCCCCAAGGCCACGGGAGAGCCCTCCGCGGGCTACATGACGTTGCACTGGGTGGCCCCACAGCAATCCTTAATGAGCGCGATGCCCGTCTTGGCCACCGTAGGCTTGGTAGGGGGAGGTTCTGCCTTCTTCTCTGCTGGAGAGCCTGTGGGAACAGAGCAATGAACGCGAGACGTGCTGGTGGAACAGCATCACAGCCCCAGCTCCGCCCTTAACTCCCACCTGGCCCGCGCCCACCTAAAGCGACCAGAGTTTAACCAAATCTCTGTCTCATCTGTCCCCATCCCACCCAGAGGGTCCCTCGGGCGGTCCTGAGGAGTAAAGGAAGGAAGGAAGTCTTTAACTAGAGCTAAATGTTAGTAAAGGAAAAAACAAATCGCTGCTGTTAGCTCCTCATCGCTTGCATATTTAATAGCTCCACGAGAAGGTGGGCTCCTTGAGGGCACACACCACTGCGCCTTTTCTTTGTGCCCTCACAGCTTAGCACAGGGCCTGGCACCCCGCACGCTCTTCAGAAATGCTTTTGGCTGGCTGGGGGACATTGGATTTTAAGACTCTATTCAGGCTTGCAGAAAGCAGACGTGATCTCCACCTAACAACCCCAACGGGTAAATACTGTCGCTATGACTTTTACAGATGAAAAAACTGAAGGGGTAAAGAGGTTAGCTAAAGGTTTGCCTCCAAGACACACAGCAAGTAAATGCCCAAGGCAGGACTGGAACTCACGTCTTCCCAACTCTGGGTCCAACACTCTGTGTTAACACCTTATAATTAGGGAGAACGGGAGTCTGCAGATGGCACCTTGGGCTTTAATTAACCGACTTCACTCAATCTCATTCAATTTTTTTCCCATGCATGTTAAAAATGGGGATCATAATATTTATTTTACCTATCATATAGGGCTTTGTGAGGAAAATACTTCATAAACCTGCTATAGAAATGTGAGCTGTTACCATCATTAATGGCCTCTCCCTTCCCCCCACCCCCTCTCTCTCTCTCCCCCTCCTCCCTCCCTCTTTTCCCCCTTTCTCCTTTCTATTGCTTTCCTTCCTTCCCCCTCCCTTTTTCCTTCCCTCCCTCTCTCCTCTCTCCATCCCTCTTTCTCTCTTCCTCTCTCCCCCTCTCTTCCTCTCTCCCTCCCTCCCTCTCTCTTTTCCTCCTTCTCTCTCTTCCTTCCTCCTTCCCTCTCTCCCTTCTCTCCTTCTTTCTCTCCCTCCCCCCTCCTCCCTCACTCTTTTTCTCTCTCTTCTCCTCTACTCTTCTCTCCTGCTCAACACCAGCTCCCCTACATGAGGTCACAGAGGGCAGGTTAGCCTTCGACTTTATCATTTTAACTTAACCTCTTCCTTCCATCTTAAATCAAGTCTAAGTTTTGATTCAAGGGCAGAAGAGAGCAGTAAGGGCTGACAGCCTAAGGCAGTTGCAATTAAGTGACTTGCCCAGGAGCCCAGGGCCTCCCAGCTCTAGGCCCTGAGCCACCTAGCTGCCCCTGCTTATGAGTTGTGTTTCCCTTCCCTCATCAGCTTCAAACACATCATCAAGAATGTTTACTAGTTCTTAGCAGAGGGGATTCCCCACCCCCCAGGGAGAAATAGTCACTTTCTCCAAGTATCCAAGGATCAGACTCTGCTGGGTCTTGTTTGGGATTTTAGCCATGACTGAGACATTGGTATTCTCAACCTTTCTCTTTCTCCTCTTGATCCAATCTGGTGGCTACTATTGTTCTCTAAGTAGTACTTGCTAGAGAGCTGGGCCTAGAGTCAAGAAGACGTGAGTTCAGATCCTGCTTCAGACACTTAGTAGCTGGAGTCATTTATCCTCTGTTTGCCTCAGTTTTATTGGCTATAAAATGGAACAATTAATAGTCCCTAAATTCTAGAGCTGTTGTGAGAATCAAATGAAATAATATCTGTAAAGTGCCTAGCACAATACTTGGCACATAGATGCTACATAAATGCTTTTTTTCTTTCCTCTTGGATGGAGCACTAACTATGACTCCAGGATAATCTGGGTTTGAATCCTCCCTAGGATACTTATTCTAACCTGGGTAAAGCACTTAACCTTTCCAAGCTTCAGTTTTCTCAACTGTTAAGTGGGGGTAATAAAAGCATGTCCCTCAAAGGATCCTTTTGGAGCTAAGTATATGTATTTTACAAACCCTAAGGCTCTATAGCAGTGACAGCAGACCTTTTAGAAGAGCAAGTGCTGTGCCATGCCCCACCCCAACCCACCCTATCTCCCGGCCAAGCCCAATCTTTACTCCAGACGGGGAGGGAAGAAGAGCTCCCATTGGGCTGCTGGGCAGAGGGATGGGGGAAGTGAGGAATGTCCTCAGGTGTGGTGGAGAAGGGGAGGGGAACAGCTCTACCCCAAGTCCCTCTGGCTTCCTAGTGACCAACTCTGGAGGATGACTACAGGCGTGCCCACAGAGAGGGCTCTACATGCCCTTTTTGGCACCTGTGCCATAGGTTTGTCATCACTGCTCTATAGAAATGTGAGCTCTTATTACTGTTCTGCAGCTCCTTGCCTAGTTCCAAATTGGGAAAGGTTGTTCAGGCTGACTAGTTTCGCTGTGGATACTGGATAATGGTGGAATATGTGCTGTGTATTCCTCTAGGGATCTACTTAGAGAGAAGGGTCTGGTATCTTTGATGAACCCTAGCCCTTCTCCAGTAGATGGACTCCTGGATCCTGCAGCCTACCCAGAGAGCTCCTGAAGCCCTTAGCCTAAAACCCTATGTCCCTGTTTATGAGAATGCAGATCTCCATGGATGAAAACCATTGGATCATAGACTAAATCTAGAAGGGAACTTGAAGGTCCACTAGTCTTGTCCCACATAAAGAAACTGAGGCCAAGAGAAATAAAATGACTTGCCTGCTCATTGGTCTCTCTGTCACAAATGTGTCCTCACTCTAGTCCATCCTTTGTCAAAGTGATCCTTCTAAATTGCAAGTTTGACCTTGTTATCAGCCCTACTTGATAAACTTCAGTGGCTCCCTATTGCTTCCAGGATTAAATACAAAATCCTCAGGTGTTCAAAATCTTTATGACCTCCCACCTCCAATACTACCTTTCAAGTCTTCTTGTACATTATACCCCTCCCCCATATACTCTGCAATCTGTTCTCCTTGTTGTTCCTTAAACAAGATAATTCATCTCCCAACTCCAGGCATATTTAAAAAAAATCTTTATTTTCTGTCCTAGTAATAACTCTAAGATAGAAGGGTAAGGCCTAGGCAAACAGTGCTAAGTGCCTGCCCAGGGTCACACAGCTAGAAGTATCTGAGGCAAAATTTGAACCCAGGCATGGTACTCTATCCACTGTGCCACCTAGCCACCCCATTCCAGGCATATTTCACTGGCTGGCTCCTATGTGTGGAATATTTTCCCTTCTCAACTACCTCTTGGCTTCCCTGGCTTACTTTAGGTTCTATATAATCTCATCTTCTACAGGAAACCTGTCCCAAATCTCCTTAATTCTACAGCCTTCCTTCTGTTGATAATCTCCAATCCATCATATATATATATATATATATACCCTCATTAGACTGAGTTTCTCAGAAGTGGTGGGACTATTTTTTACCTTTCCTCCAGTGCCTAGGTGATTAAAAACTATTGACTGCCTGATGAAGTGCCCAAGGTAGCAGGTCTGAAATTCAAACTCAGGTCCTGTGACTCCATGTTCAAGGCTCCTTTTCTTGAACACTGAGCAGACCAAGATATGTGTTGCCATTTCATGATTTTCTGGAGAGTATCTCACTTTGTTCACGGAATGTATTCTGACCTAAATGTAGAGCTTTTTACATATTCCCAGCTCCCCTCTCCCATTTTTTCCCCCCTTGACAAAAAAAAAATTAAAAGAATATAAATATATATTGAGAACAAGACACTCACTGGCTGGAGATTTGGTTACTTTTTCTAGAGGTTTTAACTTGATTCTCAGAAATTCTGCCATTTCCTTGTCTTCTTCTTGTTCCCTGTTAGGGCAGATGTGAAGAAAGAAGAGAAAAGGCCTATGAACTACAAAAAGATTAAAGAATCTTTAAATCTGTAATAAAAACTGGAAGAAGACAAACTACAGTGGGAGAGGGATGTTGAGATGTGGTTCAAGGACTGTCGAGTTTTACAAGCCACGTCTAAAGCAGGCAAGCCATAGCTCTTTCTTTGCCTGGGCAGAAATCTGAGTGGGGCTCAGGGTAGAATTCCAAGGTCTATATCGAGGACTATGAGTGAAGTTTCCTGATCACTAACTGTCTGGGGCCAAAGCTAAGAAGAAGTGATCCAAGGGAGAAGTTTGAGACAAGCTCAACCATCTGGTTCTGTTTGACAAAGCAACATGTGACAAACTCTGCAAGGAGGTCCCCAACTCTAAACTTATCACCCCTGCAGTAGTCTCAGAGAGACTGAAGCTCCGGGACTGGGAAGCCCTCCAAGACTGAGTTCGTTTCCAAATGTGTTAGTGGAAATTTGGGGTTCATTTGAGCCTTAAATATTTAGATATAGGACATAAACTTCCTGTGGACATTTAGGGGACTTTGAAACTACATTTCCCATGATTCAAGGGGTTTCCTCTCTTACGTGGTGACGTGAGCCAATGTAAAGCATAGTTTAAATAGAGAGGACTTGATTGGGAGGCTCTCTTTGGTGCGAGGCAGCCAGGTGGGCAGAAGGCATGGCGGGTGATTTGAATTAGATCTTAGCAGGTGTGTGGTCTTTCTTAAATTTACCAACATGGCTTTAATTAAAATATTAATACTTTTATCTATATCCATCTATATCCATTTTAATCGTAACACAAACACAGAGCACCAGTGCAGACTGTGCCTTCTGAAGGCAGCCATCGCTTTTCAGTGAAGTCCTTATTGCTATGCTCACTGGCATAGCAGACCAGAACTGGCTTCCTCTCACCATCTGGCTGCCTAAAGTACCACTGCTTCTCCAACTCTCTGAGCCTAAGGATGTCCTCTACCCATCCACTCCATCATCTCATCCCTTTGTCCCAGACATCTGGCCATCAGTCCTGCCCACTATCCCTACTTGGAAAAGGACCGGCCAGTTCAGATTTCTAGACACCAAACTGTGATTAGAGGGGAAAGTTAACCCCACTCAGTTTTGAAATTTTACCTTGGGCCGAAACGTCCTGATTATGAATGAGTACAAATTCACCAACCCTCGTTCTGTCTAGTCTGCCCACGACCATGCTCCATGCTTCCATCTAGTTTAGACATTTTGCCAGCTGTTCTGCCACCATATATGTACTCTTCATTTCCCTACCTCCACTTTTACCTCTTATTCTAAGAACACAAATCAAACCAAAATTACCATTATTTCTGTAAAGGGCCTGAACATGGACTTCCCTAAGGCTCCATTCACTATTCCTATGATTCTTCAGAACAAAACTTTTCCCCTTGGTCACTGCTCCCTTGGAAATGCTGTCTCATTGATAGAATGGAAGCTCTTTGGATCCAGGAACACTGTTGATCCTGCTGTCCTTGTCATGCCCATCCTCAAAATCATCAAGGGTAGAGGGAAGTTGGGTGGGTCAGTGGATTGAAATCCAGCCTCAGAGATGGGAGGTTCTGGGTTCAAATCTGGCCACTAGTTGTGTGATCCTGGGCAAGCCATTTGATTCCCATTGCCTAGCCCTTTCTGCTTTTCTGCCTTGGAAACAATACACAATATTGATTTTAAGAAAGAAGGGAAGGGTCTAAAAAAATCATCAAGGTGGGGCAGCTGGGTAGCTCAGTGGATTGAGAGTCAGGCCTAGAGACAGGAGGTCCTAGGTTCAAATCTGGCCTCAGACACTTCCCAGCTGTGTGACCCTGGGCAAGTCACTTGACCCCCCATTGCCTACCCTTACCAATCTTCCACCTATAAGTCAATACACACAGAAGTTAGGGGTTTAAAATTTAAAAAAAAATCATCAAGGGCATCATGTAAGCTACCCACCCAATATTAGAGCCCTTGCTAAAAAAATCACTGCAGGGGCGCCAAAGAGTCATCCTTTTGAAGTTGATATTCAGGGGCCAACCTGCAATAATCATTCCCACTTTGTACCACTAGGGCAAGGCTGAGGCTCAGAGCAGGTGCCTCTCACTAGACCCATCACTTAATGGCTGGAATAGAAATGGCCCTCAGATGACCCAACTTCCCTCTACCCTTGATGATTTTGAGGATGGGCATGACAAGGACAGCAGGATCAACAGTGTTCCTGGATCCAAAGATGTCTCGACTTGCTCCACATTTTGTCTCCTCTGGAGAACTGACACAGGGCCATTTGTTACGCTCACCGTAATCGCTCTACTTCAGCATCGTCCACCAGGAAGTCTCTCTTTTGCACCAATTTGTGGATCTTTTGGATCAATTCATCTTCCCTCTGCTTTTGTAGTTTTGTTTTTTCTTTTTCTGAAAAGAGAGAAAGGGAAAAAGAAAGAAATTAACTAAAGGGCTACTTTGGCTTTTCAGAGGGCACTGACCACTAGACATTATATAATTGTAATGGTCACACTCGGCTCTGAAGAAGAATCAGGAAAATGCTCCTCCTTTCCTTCATTGCAGAAGTTGGGGTTTAGGGGAGTAGAAGACTATATATGATACTACAGACACAGCAACATGGTGACTGATTTTTCTGAATTTCTTCTCTTTCTTTTTTTGCTGCTCAGTTTTGACTGACGCTTCATGACTTATTTGAGGGTTTTCTAGGCAAATATATTAGAGTGGTTTACCATTTTCTCATTTTACAGATGAAGAAACTAAGGCAAACATGGTCATGTGACTTGCCCAGGGTCATACAGCTAGTAAGTGTCTTTGGCTGGGTTTGAACTCATGAAGACAAGTCTTCGTGACTTCAGGCCTGGCACTCTCTCCATTGTGCCACCTAGTTGCCTCTTTCTCTTTTAATTTTTTTTTTATAAAGAAGAGCTCTCTAGGTGGGAGACAGATGAGCAAGGTATTGGTGAAGTGGATGTGAAAACAAAAGGCATTGATTAAAGGAAGACCAGGAGAGTCTTCTCTCTGTATCTCCAACTTAACTTAGATAAAACAGATACTATTGTCAATGTGAAGAGGGAGATCCATTTGATCCTGGGAGATCCAGATTAGTTGAATTCCTCCAATTCTTGCTTAAAATAACAAAATAACAACAATTGACATTTTATGGTGCTTTCAGTCAATCCACATGCGCTAATTAATTCTTACCATGGCAGTCATAGCCTTTGACTCAGTGATAAAATTATTGAGTGTCTATCTGAAAAAAGTCAAAGACAGAAAGGACTCATGCACAAAAATATTGATAGCAGCCTTTTTGTTGTAGCAAAGAACTGGAAACAAAGTAGGTGCCCATCTGTTGGAACACAACTAAATGAATTATGGCATATGAATATAATGGAATATTACTTTGCAATAAAAAATAACAAAAGAGAATCTTGAGAGAATTCATATCGATTGAAGAATGACATGAGCACAACCAGAACAATTTACAAGACAATGTAATGAAAAGACGTTTGAAAGATAGTAGAACTCTGGGCATTGACCAATCATGACTGATGATAAATCACATTTCCCTCTGATTGGCAGAGGAGATGAACCAGAAATGAAAAATAAGGCATACATTTTTAGATGCAGCCAATATGTTGATTTGTTTTACTTGTTTTTACTTATTTGTCAGAGGGAGGGTGTCTGCTGGTTAGAGGAGGAAGAACAGGTGCCCAATGAAAGTAATGGAGGGGGGACAGGGGAGAAAGTGAGCCAATGAAATTTTAAAGAAACATAAAAAGAGAGCAGATAGAAGGCCATAAAGGCACCCAGATGAAATTTTAAATTAAAAAAATGTTTTTAATATGTATGTAGCACTATCTGTCAGGCACTGTGCTAAGCACCATACAATTATTATTTCATTTTATCTTCATAACAACCCTGGAAGGCAGATGCTACCCACTTTACAGATGAGGAAACTGGGATAAACTCAGGGGTCAAATAACTTGCCCAGGGTCACAAGGACTCTTAAGTGTCTTGAGTTCAAATTTTAACCTAGGCATTCCTAGACAGGTGAACTAGAACCCATCCCTGTCCTGTGGCCAGATCAAAAATAAAAGGCTAAACTGGAAAAGAGATCAAGGAATGACCAAGATAATACAAAGAGAACTAAGAAAAGATTCAAAAAAAGGAAGAGATGGGAACACCATGGAATGATGGTGAATCTCTAGGAGTGATGATGAATGGTTGAAAAATGCTACATTCCTCAATGAAGGGATTCAGGCATAGGCTTAGAAGAACAACGAAGTTTGGGATTGATTTTTCTTGTGCCCTTCACAGACCAAAGCATCTTCACATCAGCAGCTAAGGAGGAGGTAGGCTCTGCTTTGTCCCTGCCTTGAGAAACAGAATTTTCCTGTGGTTTTGGTGTATTTTTTACTTAATACTTTTATTGACATATTGCCAAGAGCTCTGATTTTCCTCTAACCTCAGCTAAATTCATCTAGAACCTGGTACAACTCTGAAAATAGAAAGGGAGAACTCTTGGTGAGAAAATAAGGAGGTGGAGTAAAGATAAGGAGGAGGGTGCCTGCTGAGTACTCTGGTTTATTCAGGGAAGAAGCTGGGCTGAGAAAAAAATTGGCATCAGTTGGACTCTAGACCAAGGAGCCATGACCAGGGGACTGATAACCCTCAAACAAGCATTGCAGTAGGATCATGGCAAATCTCTTGGCCTCTCCTTCTAGTTTCTCATCTTTAATTGAGAGGTTACTTTGTGGTGGAAAGAACATAGGGCTGGGAGTCAAAAGGCTTGGCTATGGTTCTGCCTCCGCTACAAACTGTGATCTTGGGCAAGGCTCTTTTCTTCATTAGGGTTCAACTTCATCTGTAAATTAAAGGAAGGGTTACACAAGGATCACAAGCTAAGGAGGCCAAAGGGACCATAGAAAGCAACCAACCCTATTCCCTGCCCCGAAAAAAAAAGAAATCAACTATCATAGACCTCTCATTTTATAGATGAGGAAATTGAGGTCAAGCATTTTGTTTAAATTAAATAAGTTAGCAGAGCTGAGATCTGAAGCCAGTTCTTTGGAGTCTAAATCCAGTGGTTGAGATGGAACTTGGTATAACAGATAGAGCCCTGAATTTGGAGACAGGAAGAGCTGTCTCCAAGAGCATGGGTTCAAATACCACCCCCTGACATTAGTTTTATGACCATGAACAACTTAACTTCAGTGAGCCTCAGTTTACTTGTCTGTAAAATGAGAATAATTTTACGTGTTGTCCCTCCTTCCCCTGAAGGACTGTTGTAAGACTTAAATGGAATAATACATAGAAAGTGCTGTGTAAACCTTAAAGTGTTATACAAGGTGTACTATTTTAGAACACCTTATGTCAGCTCTTCTATTGTACCATATGATTTGATGAAGTTTTTTCCAGCATAATAAGACAACATCTTAATGAGTGTTCCTCCTACAGGGCAAGGGAGATAAGTCAGAATCGTACTAGAAGGGTTGTGTGGAAAGGTCTATAGCAGTGATGGCAAATCTAAGGTACAGGTGCCAAAGATAGCAAGCAGAGTGCTCTCTGGGACCATGTGGCTGCCCTCCTGCCTCCCAGTTTGTTATAGAAAGGCAGAGGGTCTCTGGTAGAGCTGCTCCCTTCTCCCTCTCCACTTTACCTGATGCCATTTTTTAACAACACACCCCTCTGCCCAGCAGCCCAATGGGAGTGTACAGTGGGTAAGGTGGGTGGCTCACAGGTGGCAGAGCTGGAAGGGAACAGAGCACTCCGACCACTCCACTCCCCCTCTCTATACTTGCTGAGGACATTCATCACTTCACTTGCCCCTCCACCCAGCAGCCCAATGGGAGTGCTTCCTCCCTCCTCTGTGTGGGGTAAGGGGGGGACCAGGGTGTGTCCAGAACTTGGTGGGAGGGAGGGGCACAGTATATGGTCTGGGGGGTGTGGTGGGGGTGGGACCTAACACTCCATCTCTAAAAGGTTCACCATCACTGGTCTATAGAGAGTGCCAGTGGGGAAAGTCTGTGGGCTAGAAGTATATTATTGATACATATTGCAGATGTCACTCAGCCAATCAACAAGTTTTTATTAAGGGTCAGTTAAGTGGTACAGTGGATAAAATGCCAGGCCTGGCATTGAGAGGCCCTGGGTTCAAATCCGGCTTTAGACACTTCCTAATTGTGTGACCCTGGGCAAGGCACTTACCCTGTTTACTTAGCCTTTGCCCTTTTGTCTTTGAGTTGCTACTAAGATAGAAAGTAAGAGTTATAAAACAAAATTTATAAACAAGTATTTACTAAGATCTTACTGTGTGCCACATATTTCACTTATCACTGGGAACACAAAAAAAAGCTAACACTGTAGACAACAAGAAGGGAAGAATGGTCCAATCTTCTAGGCATAGTGAATTAGGGAGAGAACAGGCTCTTGGACCACCCCACCCTACCCCAAGAATTTCTGAAACATCTGAACTGTTACCTGGAATGGCGACTAAATTCTGTAGCTCTTGTTTAAGGTCCATGATGTCCTTGCACAGTTGGATATCATCCATCCTGTACAAACAGGAGAGAGAGAGAGAGAGAGAGAGAGAGAGAGAGAGAGAGAGAGAGAGAGAGAGAAATCACACCTCAAGCGCAGAATCAGGTTATTCCTCTCTGAAGCCTTGTCAAAATCTACCTTTACCCCCTCCCCCCCAGACTCCCATGATAATGTGTTTTTTGCTACTCAAAAATGTCTTCTTCTAATGCCAGGGGCCTGAACCAATCACTTCATCCCTGACTGATGAGGTATTTGTTACCAAAGCCACTTGAGATATCATTTTATAAAAAGAAAGGCATATATCCAGGTTTGGGGGGCAGGGTAGGAAGGGAGAATCCTAGCAGGTGCCCACTATCCCTCAGGCTTATTTGTGCCAGGCCAGATGGATGCAAATGTTTCCCGCAGGTTCCTCATTAGCTGCTTTTTTATTAGTGCTTCCCTTGTGTTGCTTTGAAAATACACCCCTGCCCTTTTATTCATCAAGATGTGAAATCAGCCTAAAGTGTTGGAATTAACTGATAGTACAGCTTTATAATTTTTCATATGAAAAAGAAAACATTAGGCAGAACAAAAAAAGGAGAGAGAAGGAAATTAAGGGCAGACAAGCAAAAAAGGGGAGAGACAATAATGGCAGGCAATTATTTTTTAGTTTAAGCAGCTTTAAATTTCAACCCACATTTTTAAAAACTTGTGCTATCTGTCAGTATCAATTCTAAGACAGAATAGCAGCAAAGGGCAGGCAACCAGGGTTAAGTAACTTGCCCAGCTAGGAAGTGGCTGAGGCCAGATTTGAACCCAGATCCTCCCAACTCCAAGTCTGGTGCTCTATCCACTGTGCTACCTAGCTGCCCCATACAATTCATTTTGAAAGGCTGAGAGGTAGAGCTGTGGAATAATGCCAGCCTTAAACCCTGGAAGAGCTTAGATCAAGTCCTGCCTCTGACACATACTGGCTATATTAACTTGGGTAAGTCATTGAACTTCTCTGTTTTTCTAGGAAACTAGATTCTAAGATTCTAAGTTACAGAGAAGGTGCCAGCTTGTATTGGCAAAGGGAGTTCCATGTCAGTGAAATCACAAGGCCTGTCTCTCTCCTTTTTGAGAGGTCAGAAATTCAAATATCCTTTAGTTCATCCCCAATAAAAATGAAATCCTTTCCATTTCATTATATCATTCAATCAATAAGCATTTATTAAGTACGTGACAATATTGGGCAGCTAGGTGGTACAGTGGATAGCCCACCAGGTCTGGCATCTGGGAGACTTATCTTCATAAGTTCAAATCTGGCCTCAGATACTTCCTACCTGTGTGACCCTGGGCAAGTCACTTAACCCTGTTGGTTTTAGTTTCCTCATCTGTAAAATGAGCTTGAGAAGAAAACGGCAAACCACTCCAGTATCCTTGCCAAGAAAACCCCTAATGGGTCATGAAGAGTCAGACATGACTGAAACAACTGAACAACAAAAGGACAGTATTAGGCTCTGGGGATGCTGAAGTAAAACCTAACAGGCTCTGCTCTCGAGGAGTTCATAGTCTTGGAAAGAAACAATATACAGTATACAAAGATAATGATAAATTTAAAGTATCTCCATACAAAATATATCTATGAAGGATATACAAAGTAATCTCTCTGGGGAGGGCACTTGTTTTTACACTTAATAGAGAACTTTTATACAATCTCATTTGTTTCTCATAGCAATCTCCTGACATAGGTAAGGCAAAAGTCTCCCTCATTTTTCAGATAAGGAAAAAGGGTCAAAAAGAAAAAAAGAAGGTCAGAGTGAAATGTGCAAAGTCACAGAGCTACAGTAAGTGGAAGTCTGACTTAGTACCCAAGTTGGTTTTTTTTAAACCCTTAACTTCTGTGTATTGGCTCCTTGGTGGAAGAGTAGTAAGGGTGCGCAATGGGGATCAAGTGACTTGTTCAGGGTCACACAGCTGGGAAGTGTCTGAGGCCAGATTTGAACCTAGGACCTCCCATCTGTAGGCCTGACTCTCAATCCACTGACCTACCCAGCTGCCCCTACCCAAGTGTTTAAAATGTTTTCCTTTCAACAAACCTTGGACGTAGGCAATAAAAATATCTCCATTTCAGACATAGAAGAATGGTCCAGGATATCACATTCCCAAAAATGCTTCAGAGAAGGCCTCATTAATTGAGGGAAGTCTGTAAACTACATTTCCTAGAAGACTGAATGAACTCAATAGGCCAGTTTATTTTTAATATAAATTTTCTTTTTTATATTAAACACCCCAAAATACAAACATTTTAATATACAAGAAAGAGAAAAGAAAAATAGGATTTTAAATGAAAATGAATTTCACTTATGTAGTTTGTTTTTAGTGTGTATGTTAAATTTGACATAATAATAACAAAAGTAGCCTGCTTCTTCTGCAGTCCTTTCTGCCCTCTTTGGTATATTTTTAAAAATGCTTTGTTTATAGTCATTCCTACTTTCTTTCTTTCTTTCTTTCTTTCTTTCTTTCTTTCTTTCTTTCTTTCTTTCTTTCTTTCTTTCTTTCTTTCTTTCTTTCTTTCTTTCTTTCTTTCTTTCTTTCTTTCTTTCTTTCTTT